>NW_010393504.1:10009-41663 GCF_000710305.1 Buceros rhinoceros silvestris | reverse complement strand
TGCCTCTAGCCCAGCTCCCTGACTCCAAGGAGGCTGCATCCCTCAGCAACATCCCTGACCGTTCGCCTGCCCTCCCCGGGGCACCCAGCGGCTTTCGTGGGCCTGCCCAGTACATCAACAGTGCTATCTCCTCCCTCGGAGCCCCCGGCCCCCTCCTTCGAGATGCAGAAAAGGAGGCTGGGCTCAGGATATGGTCTGATGCTGATGTAGCACACGCAGAAACCCAGGAAAGCGTGATTCATTGCTCAACGCTCCGCACAGGGCATGTCTTTCTATTTTGAGTCACAAGAGCACCTGTTAAAGTAAAGCAAGAAGCGGGTTGAATATTTTTGTTGTCCTGGTCCCCAAGATAAGCTTCACTTTCTGGTGGTCTAAAATATCTTTGTAGGCTTTGTGGATTTCTGGTTTATTTGCAAAGCCAGCGGATGTGCCCCGCGCACCTCCCCTGCCCGGGGAGGAACGTGGGCCGAGGACAGTGGGCTGTACAGACCTCCACTTACCTACTGCTGCTCTGGTACCTAATGCTTTCATGAAACAATTACAGCAAATTTGGAACTATTTTGTACTACAACCCATTTTTTCTTAAACAAAATTGTTTCATATTTGGGTGTTGGTTTTTTTCCCCAGTGAGGATGCTCATTGAATATAGATAGAATGGTTTGGGCTGGAAGAGACCTTAAAGATCAGCTAGTTCCATGCCCCCAGCCATGGGCAGGGACTCCTTCCACTAGACCAGGATGCCCCAAATCCTGTCGAACCTCGCCTTGAACGCTGCTGGGGATGGGGCATCCACAGCCTCGCTGGGCAGCTGGTTCCAGTGCCTCACCACCCTCACAGTGGAGAATTTCTTCTTTGCATCTAATTCTACCCTCTCTCAGTTTGAAACTGTTACCCCTTGTTCTATCACTACATGCCCATGTAAGAAGTAGGTGGAGATTACACAGAAATTTGGTGCAGATTAAGGAGATCGTGCCACATAAAGTAACGGGACAGCTATAGTCCCTGATGGCTTTAAAAGATGATTGTCAGGTTAAAGAAAATATCTGTCCTTGGTTGTAGCATAAAAATATGAATACGACATGCTTTGTCATTTCCTGCTGTAGAAAAACTTGCATTTATAGTCTTGCCAATTTGAAGCGCAAAAATTAGCTACAAATAGGAATTGGAAACATATGATTTTTTTTCCCTTTTAATTAAGGTCTACTTTTTGAATCTTTGGGATTTGTCATCTCAGACCAAACCAATCTTTTCTCCCAAACAAGAGACAGAATTAGCAATGTCCCACAGTTTCCGGAAGACCGTTTGGCTTCATTTTTTAACTTCAGCTCTTCCTGCACGATACAAAGTTTGTGTTTTTATAAAGAAACCGTAAATACTTCCATGTAGAACTTTCCCGATCAGAAGAACCCCACTTGGTGAGACTTTCACGATACGTTAATTATTTGGTTATTTGCATCTCATGCAAACTTTACTGGTGTATTACCTTTAACGCTATCTGCAGCACGTGCTGTGCGTGCCCCTGAGAGCATTGTCCATTGTTTGCCCACTGAAAAATCTCCCATTTATCAGCAGCTATAAATTTTCAGCATAATAAATTCCCAGTGTTCAGTGGGTGACACTTCCTCCTAACATGAGGATTCTGCTTCAGCCCTTCTCTAAAACTAAACCACTCTGGAACAGATCGCTAAGGCAAGGCAGTAGAGACAAATAAATGCCAAGTGATGCTAAGAGACGTACCTGGTAAGGTAGATGCAGCCCATTACACTGTTTGAGATGAAGTTAATACCCAAATGAAATATTGAACAGCAGCCTGAGCCAAGTAAACATGCAAACCCTATTGAAGTTAATGATTAATCAGTGGATTTAGGTAGTTAACATGACAAATGAAGGAGGGCTTGTTTATAAGAAAACTGTTCTGGATAGGAATTACTTGAACTAAAAGAGAGTCGGGGTTAATTATTAGGGGAAATCTTTGTGGTATACGCAACTAAGCATGTGGTCTCTGTGCTTCAGGACATTTGTTTTCTCAGGAGAGATGGAAGTTTCATGGGAGGAGGGAAGCAATTTCCTGAGAAATGATTATTGACTGTTAGTTCTACAGCAGCTAGAGAGTGACCGCTGTGGTGTTCTTTGTCTGGAAGTCACCTCCTCTTCTCCATGGCTCTGGGATAGCTCTCTGTCACCTGCTCCTTTGGAAGGTGCTTAGTGGTATAGGCTCGCTGTGCGGCAGGGCCGGAGGGAAAGCTTAAAGTCTTTCTCCTCTCTAGCAAAGCTTTGCTTTACAGTGCATGGCAATTATTAATACTTTCCTATTGCTTTTCTTTTGTTTCCTTGGGCTTATGGTTGGGAATGGGGGAGGGAAATTGGGATTGTCCATAATCTGCTGACACTTTTATGGACAGTACGTTTCCTCAAAACCTTGACCTCTGTAGACAGACACATAAAAATGAAAGCTGAACGCAGCACTGGTTATTTCTCCTGTGGCACCCGCTCAGAGTAACTTGCGTCGCACAGAAGGTGACACGCACGCTGGAAGTAGTGTGACGGTTCCTGTAACGGTCAGTGACGGACATGTGGCCTGCTAGCACCGCAGCCCTTTCTCAGACTGCTCTTTGTGGTCTGAGTGGTGGCTGGGGAGAGCCTTGCCTTAATCCTGGACACACTGGAGCTATGAGAAGTTGTCACTTGTTTCGTATAGACATGAACTAAAAGATGCTGTATGGAATAAGACTTGTGCTTGCAGAAGGAGGTTGCTGGCCATCTGCCAGAATTGCCTGCAAGTTGTGGTTTCAGTTTTCTTTTCTGCAGTCAGTACCTAAAATGATCTTCATTGAGCTCCTTGGCCGAGATCGACAAAAATAATTGTCAGCTCTGCTTTCCCTGCCCTACTTTTTCTTAGGACTATCAGCTCCTCTCTAATACTTCACATAAAGTGGTCTTGTAATCAAGATACGGCTTTAAGCATGTCCCAGATGTGCATTACACTGTTGACCTGACCAAGTGCATGATCCGGAGGCTAGGAGTGAGCGCTGGGTGTCGAGATCCCCTGTGCTGCCGTGCTGCCCCTGTGCTGATAGGAAGCCTGGCTACTACTCAGGCTACTGTGCTACTGCTGCCCTGTGCTGCCATAGCTCACAGTAGCTTTGAGTCAGGACTAAACTTGGCACTGGCTTGAACTTGATCTTCTGCGGAGGTTAGATTGAGGAGTGTGTGTGAGCGTGGGTACGTTTGGCTGGAGAGTTATTTTACATTTTAAGATGATCCCAAATATAGTAGAAAACTCAGAAGGCGCATGGAACCGTTTTTCAGTACGGAAATAAATAGCACAGGCAGTCCTGGGAAATGGGGGAGCGAACAAGTAGGCAAAGGTGATTGTGGGCATGGAGCTGGAGGGGTGGGAGTGTTTCCCTTTAGCCAGCGTGTTGCTGGAATCTTGGTTTGTATAATGGATGACTTTTGAAGTTTGTGTGCGAGTTGCTTATGGTGGGAATGTGGTAGCATTAGCTCCAACCTCGTCAGAGTCAGCATGTGCTTTGTTTGCTTTGCTTTTGGATTAATAGCCATGTCATGTGAAGAAGGATGTGAGGAATTGTTTCCCTCTTTCTTTGCTTCAGACAGAGCTAAGCACCTGGACTTGCCATTGATACCAAAGAGTACTTTTCACCTCACTAAAGTGTTTTGCAAGGAATCCTAGATACTGAGCAAATATTTTTCCTCCATATTTAAATTTTGCATGTTTTTCATAGTACAGTTTATGCCAAATCAGCAGATATTGAGCAGCTGGGAGTTCACTGGGCTTCAAGGTGAGGTATCTTTAGCTCCAAGGTAGAGATAAAGTAATCCACCAATTACCACAGATTTAAGAGTCTTGGCTTTAAAGTGATCCAAGGTGGATCCTTGGTTATCACTTTAAATCCGAGACTCTTAAATCTCTTACACTTGAATACTGCTGTTGTTCAGTGAGGACAAAGCTAATGAACTAGGATTTTCTTCAATGTACAGTCATATGACCCTTGATGCCCTACACTATGTTACTGCTTTCTCGGTTGAGCATCTTTTTTTTAAAAGCATACTACGAATGCTTGAAAGCCTTTGAAATCAGGAACAAGTTGACATGACAAGGACAGACTTAAAATAGCACATTACATTCCAGTTCTTGTGCTCCTAAAATTTGTACTAATTAAAGAGACTTTTAAGCTGTTATGGTAATAACTCTGCAGTGGTATTCTGTTTTATCTCTCCTTACTGTAGAAAATGAGATTGTGAGCTATCTGGGCAACCCATTTCCAAGAGAAAGTAGTATTAGAGCATTGTAGTCTGATCCTTGTTCTACTTAGGCAGGTGCTCTACCTCACTGTGGAGCATTTTAAATTTAAATAACACTTCATAAAGGTGACTTATGTTCTAGGAGACACATCAGTAGATTCAAGTAACATGAAAGGATGGTTATTGCTTTTTCCTAAACCACTATTCTACACGTAGTAAGATACAGGATGTGTATTCTGAACAGCATCTTGACTGAGGTTTTCCTCTGTATGGGCCGTTACTCAGTTTCAACTACAGGTACTGCAGATAGACATCTAGTTTATAAAGCTGCTCGTTTGTGTGTTTGCTGCATCACCATAAAAGTAGTAAGTCCCTTTAGCTGAGATTCTTACTGGGGATTGTTCTCTCCAAGCATCCCGTGTGTGCAAGGCTGGTGAGCAGTAAAGCCCATCGGCGCACCGGTGTGCAGTTTGACATCACTGGGCTACGGCGGCTGGGGTCATCGGGGACCGAGCACTCCAAAACACCTTCATCTCCATGTTGATGTTTTTGACCCTTAAACAACGCACCTCAAAACAAGCGTCCATGACCTACTGCTTATTTCTCAAGCTCTTTTCTCCCATTCCCAAACTGCTGTGTGTTTAGCCATGCCTCTGCCCACCAGACCTTTCGCACTGCTCTGACTGCTACATCCCTTAGACACTGTCTACTCGATGTTGTCAGAAAAGGAGAGTAGTTCGTTAAATAACTGAATCACGTCCTCCTTGGTAAGTGACCCTTAAGACTTTTTAAAAGCCTTGTTTGCACAAATCCTGCTTGTAGGAGTAGAAAAATATTAGCATAGAGAGGAACCGAATAAATTATACGTGGTATGTGATACCTCAAGGAGAAATCCTCTTCAGGTAGTTGTTAGATGCCTGGGGTGTTGTTTTTTTTTGTATTTCCCAATTCAGTTTACTGGAAAAGAAATGTAAAACAAATAAATGGTTTCTGCAGAGCATGTGTGTGCCCTAAGGCTCCTCTTTCATGGCTGCCAGAAATCTTTGTTATATATCACAGTAAGAACAGGCTTAACACCAGTGTTTGGTTTTCTTTTTTAGTGCAAGTGGATTTTTCTTATTGTCCGTCAGTTGCACAAATCTTTTTCCAGCCAGAGACACTGCCATACTGGTACATCCAATAGCTTTTCCTGCTGTGGTTTGCCAGCTCGCCTGTTTCTTGCTATGGAACGCAGAGGCCACGGCTCCAGACTGCGGTATGGCTGGAGGGGCTGACTCTGTGCCTGGTGCAGGCAGCTCCTGACAGGCGCCGGCCGCAGGCGCTGGAGAGAGCCCGCTGTGTGTCATGCGATCGGAGCTCTGCCCTCCACAGCATCAAGCACACACACCTGTTGATTCTTGTCCTTGAATTTTTTTATATTAGCCATTCTGCTATAAGATGTGAGCCGTGGTTCAGGGTAACATGTACCAATGAGCCTGAAACTGAAGTCAGCCTCCCACTGGTCCTTTAAAGAGGAAGCTAAAGCTCTGCTGTGGTTCTGGAAACTGAGCAGCTGAGTTGCTTGTTCTACCTGGAGCTTGCTCGGGTCAATAGCAAGCTTCATTTACAACACTATTTGCTAAAATAAGAACTTTTCCAAAATAAAAGTAATTTATTTTTGTGTTCGTGTAGTGATTGCTCATGTGGCTACAAGTCTGGTATTTTAAATAAATTACTGTTTTATTTTTTTAAAATAAATTTCTGTGCTCTAGCAGCCCCTTGTACCACTTGAACCAAAAAGTCTACTAAGTTGTGTTTAGAGAAACATTAGACTGTGAATAATGAGTATTCATCTAGTGCTCTGCACTGCCAGTTTCTCACACTCACTGAAAATAGGGAGAGCACTCACCCTCTGTCAAGTTGTTAGGCTACAGATGAGCAGGTACTGCAAACATCTGATGGAACTTCACAGGATGTTGCCTTACGCAATTCTGCACGTACAGCTGAATGACCCTTTCCACGCTCAGCTGAGTGCTGCCATCAGCATCCTGCCGGGATTGTAGGGTTGAGTGAAGCTAGTGCTAAGACTACAAGGAGTGCTGATAAAAGGATGCAAGCAGCTTGCTGGAAAAAAACGGCAAATTGATGTAACTGGTCAGATTTACTGAAACACTTCACGTTGCCTAAGCTATCTGCCAGGTACTATGGTGTTTTCTCTCTAGTAGTCACACACACAATTTTTTTTTTTAAAGATCTTGTTACACTCAGTTTACCTAAAGCACATAAGTAGAATACAAGTGAGTCATTCTCAACAACTGTTTTCTCTTGGAAGCAAGAGGAGCTAAGCAGCCTATGAAATGCTGCTACTTCAAATATTCTAGGTATGAGGAGCTGGAAACTGCCTGTCATTTCACATTGAATGTCGGCTCATAGCAAAACCTCTAGAAATTTATGAATGAGGGCACTTGTTTCATAGCTGAAACTGTCAACACAGGAGTCAGCTGCTCTTCCCTGTGCCATGCAGCCACTTGGGATTAGGAAGATTACCAACTCCTGACCTTCAGTAAAAATCAAGTTATGAATATTAAAGTAAAATTAATCAGTTATAAGATTTTAATAAGATGTTTCAGTGTTTGGGAGTGGGGTTAGGAGGTTGGTTTTGGCTTTCAGTAAGAGTAAGAAAAGTAAGTTAGTTGCTGTGGTACATCTTCTGGTCGCTTTTTTTCTAATGCTGCACTTCCAGGAACACTCTAAGCTTGCAAAAGCTTGCAAAAGCTGCAGCCACCACTCCCTCTGGCTCCTGGCAAAAGGCAGGGGACAGTCCAGGACAGCAAAAATTGGCTGAAGGCTACTTCTTTCAGCAGTGGCTCTGTTTTATGCTAGTAGCTCTGTTTATGCTTGTTTTAAGTTCTTACAAAGCGATGTTGTAAAGGTGCAAGCGTTTCTGTGTCAGCAGTCAAACCCCAGGTCGCCACTTCCTCCCTTCCACTAGCACTGGCGGGACTGAATGGGCAGCCACGTCAGCCAACTGCCTTGACTTAGAGGTTATGTATGCTTGGCTGCCTGCAAAATTTGCAGCCCAAGGGGATGTTCAGCTGTGGGATCACAGCTTTGGACTGAGCTAGTTGCCATGAAGCTAAACTTGAAGGCTCTCAGCGAGAACCTGCAGGCCTGTTGCACTGCTTTCACTCCTCTGTTGGAGTCTCCATTACATGTTCATGTCAATTCAATAAAATAATTTGCTCAGCTTGTCATATCTTAAAACTTGCTTCAAGTACTAAGCTCTCTAACCTCTTTTCTGTTCTCAGTATGGCATGTTTTGTTTTGGATAATGAAAACATATGTACTAAACGAACCGCACTACTATAGAGAGAAGGTGCAGTTTCATATCGCTGTTTTCTGTAGCTTTGAATTTACGTAGAAGAGTTAAGACAGTAAATCTGCAGCTAGTGGTAGTGTCAAATAACAGCAAAGTGATACAGCAACAGAAGGGAACAATGAAAAAGAAGCAAGAGATCCTAGTTTGTGGCGCCTGTGGTCTTTTTACACCAGATGCAGAAGCAGGAAGTGAGGATGGAGGAGTTTGTGTCTGTCCACCTGTTTGCCATTTTGCACGTTACTTTCCCTGAGGACAGCTGTATGTACAGCTGATTCATACTGTGTATTTACACAGCAGAATTTACTACTGAATTCAAGATAGCATTGGTCTTGTGCCTGCTTTAGATAGATGTGTTTAACTTTCATTATGAAAATGGATTCTCTGTTTATTTCATCAGCATGCAAATAGTTTTGCGTTTTTATGAGCTCCTCTGTCTGAACGACTTGGTCAAAGTGCTTTCGTTATGAAATGTATCGCCAGAGGGAAGAGGAACAACTGGAAGGTGGAACTGAGCTTGCTGTGCTTCAGTAAAAAGCAGGGTGAGAAAGGGGGAGTTGGAACAGGGTTCTGAGCAAGATTATGCCTTAGCAAACCGTGGAGAGCATCCTGCTTGTATGAGCATGCCACTTCTTGCCATGCTGGGACTGTCAGCGCTCAGGCTGCTTGTTCATGGGCTAGGCATCGCACTTGCTGTTCAGGTTCACCTGAGAGAAGCTGTATAGGTGTCTCAATTTCACTGAAGCTTGGTCTTTCAGGCACATTTTCTTGCCTGCCTTTAAATAACAATAACTCTGCAGCGTACCTTACAGTTCCGTGCAGCTCGAGTGAAAAAAATCAGCATGCTAAACAGTCTGGCAAGTTTCGCCTAACATAACTGAAGATAAAAACTTGTTTTAGCCTTGAGCTGAGTTCAGGTTACCTGACTGTGCACAGATGGTTTGATGAATGATAACCGCATACGCAGCTGGGTCAGAAGTAAGTGTAAGACTCTCTCCAGATCACATTACCTAATGAAAAAGATCAGACGGTGACCAGCCTCGTAGTCTATCTCACCCCATTCCCCAGTGTAAAAATACTGCAGTTACTCAGGTGTAACCTACACCCACTTAAAAGTTCCTGTCGTTTAGAAAATTGTCTCTGTGTAACCTGGACCAGATCAGTCCGGGCTGCAGTGAGGTGAGAGCAGTGAGCAAGCAGAGGCGGAGGGAGTTAACAGAAGGAGCAGCAGGGCGTTGGGAAGCCTCTGTATCACCACCTGAATATGCAGGTTGCTTTCGCTGGCGTTGGACATAATTTCTGGAATAGATGCATGAAAATAAGGCACAAGTGTAGCTTCTGTGTATGCTAATATTGCTTGCTACCCAAAGTATGAGATTTATGGACTGTACCAACTGTTTTAACACTTCTACCTTCCTGAATCGTGGTCTGTGCACAGATGTTGGATGCAAATGTTAAGGGGGGTGTGTGTGTCTGTGTGAACTTACTCTCTGAAAGGCCATAGTGGGTATGGTTTCTGTTGGCTGTCTAAGGTAATTCATCCGTGTTCCTCAGACAGACAAAATCCTTAATATTTAATATTTCTTCTGTATTACCTCTTAGTTTATAAGTTTACCATTCCTTAAAAAGCTGAGAGTGACAAATTTATGTACATTTAACTCTAAGAAAGGTAAGCTTTGAATACTGGGGTGCTGAAGCTTTAAAGCTGAGGCCATCAGAAGCAGCACTTTAATATAATACTTAATGCTGTTTGAACCAAGAGTAAATTTTAAAGCTTTTTGTCAGGCACAGTGTTTGGCCTGACAAATGCTACATCCTTCAAACATCTGAAGGCCCTCAGAATGTAGTGAAAATTGAGAATGATGATGTAACGAGTTTCTGACCTAAAGTAAAGTACATGGTCTGCCTGTTCTGTCTTTTCAAGCAGCAGGTAGGATTTTGCAGCTGTACAAATGGTATTGACCACAAACAGGTCACACAGCTCGTATTACCAACCCAGGAGGAGGCTGGATTGAAGAGTCTGGTCAGATACATTTATAACCTAAGAGATGCCTAGAATTTTCATTACTTAATATTTACCTTTTTATAGATATCTCCTGAATTTATCAACCTACTTAGCTAGAATAATTTGAATTGCATGTGCATTAAAGATGAAGAGTGACTTGTGTTTTGTGTGCTAGCGAGCAGTAAGATGGACAGTAACTCGGGAGCGGGCACTTACTAAAACCTTCTAACAGGGAACTTTGTCCTATCATCTCTATAATGATCAGTCCAAATACTGATAGACTTGGAGTGGGACTGTGTATTTTTAAGTTGAAATGGAAACATTTTCTGGCAATATTAGTTTCTTGAGTATCACTGCATTTGTTACCAAATTAAATTACATATTTTTTTGTAACTAACCATAAATTGCTGTTGTGATACACAGTTTTTCAGAGCAAAGTAAGTTTAAAGAGTGGTCAACAGCATCAGTCTCCTCTTCATGCTTCCTTCCAAGTGTGTTACGTCTAAGACCACTTTACTGTCTGTTTAGGCTGCTGCTGGGTCGTTTCTTCCTTCTGCGGCTGCTTCTGTGACTCCTGCTTTATGGATATTAAAGGTGATCTAGTTACCCAAGTATCAAGTCATGCCATCAAGCCACTTAAGTTTTAGCTGTGAGCTTTGCTGCAGCTTGTTTTGTGTCTCTATCCTTTATGTCTTGTGGGGCAGCATATTCCTGTCAGGAAGCTCTGTGGCTGTGCTAGTGCACTGCTGTCCTGGGCTAGTACGTTTTGCTGAGGGGTAGGACAAGGCACAGGCACAATCGTGTGCTAAAATGGTTACGCACCGCCTTGGCCAGAGCCCGCTCGCTCTGTGCCATCTCTGCCTCCAGCTCCAGCTTTGAGCAAGTGGCAGCGTGACCCGGCCCTGTAAGTATTTCCTCTGCTGTTTTGGAGAAGCTACTTGGGTATTTTGGACTAAGAGCATCAAAAGCTGCCTGCCTCTGAAACTGTACACCTTACCAAGGCTGTTGGTGTCTCTAAATGAGAAGTGTGACTAATGTGCTGCGTATCTATTAGGGGGTGGTAAAGTTCAAGACCTCGCTGTTTAGAACTGTCTCAGAAGTCTTTTTTTTCTCTTTTTTTTTTAAACTTTTTTTCTCTAAAAATTGTGCTGGTTTTAACTATATTGTCCTGTCTTAGTACAAATACTTACGTTTGGAGTACTTGTGCGTTGTTTCCTGGGTTGGTGGTGTTAATGCTGCTCAGAAGAGTGAAGTTTAGAGCTGTTAAATCTAAAAACCTGAATGTGCACTTTGCCTCATAGGAGAAAATGTGCTGAAATTTTTATGGTTATCTCACTTCCTCTTTGAAGTGCAGATAAAAATCAAACAGCTGTTCTGCTGTAGTAAGTCAGTAAGATTGCCCACGCTGGTAGAAAACGCCATCACCAGTATTACCTCCCTTGCTGATGGGCAGAATCCCCAACTTCTCTCCCTGGCTGCGCTAAGTTTTATTATCCGTGTACAACCCATCCTCAGTCTGTATCTCCAGATCTTCCCTACAAAAAGTCATACCTGAGTTGCCAAATAATGCTACTGAAAGAAATGTTCCCTGAAGGTATCTCTGTCTATCATAAAGCACAGGAAAGTAGCAGAAAGCAAGTTCACAAGATGTTTAGAGTACAGTGTATGAAGTCCTGTCTTAGTAAACCTTCATCTGTGATTTCCAGGTGTGGATTGAGAGGTGACAGATATCGGGAGGTGACATATCGAGAGATGAATCTAGATATGTTTGGCTGGAAGGTGATAGGATAGGTTTACAATGAACCAAGCAATAGACTGTGCTAAAATTTTGCGTTAAGACCAGAATAAACTTCAGTTCCTTGAACATACAAAAGACATCATCACTGTTTTTCATTGGAAAATACCACAGTTGTGCAAAAGATTAATATATACTTGCTCCCAATGTGACTAATTTTACTGACTCTCAAACCGTTTTCCTCTGCAGCTTAGCTAGTTACACAATGAAAAAGAGAGAGAGATGATTCATGCTTGAAATCTCAGGGACCACCATCTCAAATGACCACGGGTGGGAACAGTTTTCTTGAACTTGTGGGTTTTTTTTTTAGTGCACACCCAGTCATCTGTTTATCAGAACATCTGCAAGGAGAGTATTTCTTCAAATTGCAAGTAAAAAAGCCTAATTCTTTTTGCTTAGTCACAAAACAGGGAGGAATTCCCATTTGGATGTGAGCTCTTAAGAGACAAAGGAAAGTATTTTCTAGCTCTGGTGCTCCTCTGGTTGACTGTCCCCTCAGAAATTTGAAAAACCCTTAAGAACTTCAGAAAAATCCCTCCTCAGCGCCCAGCACCCTTTTTGGTAGGCAAGACTGCTAACAGCAAACATGAGGAGGAACGTTTACTTCTCTCCCCCCACCCCCCTTTTTTTTTTTTTTTTAATTATGACCATTGTCTGGGGAGAAAGCAACCTAATGCCAGATGATACAGGTTTTGAAGCAACAGAGGTAAGTATAAAGTTCGTGGCAGAATTTCGAAATGAAAGCTGAAGAGACAGTCAGGTTTTCTGAAGTAATACAGAGTTCTGTATAGAACTTTAGGCAGTTAAATTACACAACAGTCGCTGCTGGCAAGACATTTAAAAAGAAGTATCTAATCCTTCGGGGTAACTGCAGTAACAGGGAGAAGGGGCTGTAGTCCATTATTGTGTCTGGATTTCCCAGGAACGCAGGAGGTTAATGTGGCTGGACTTTCTCAATCGAGCATTAAGAGGGATTAGGATGATCTCTGGCATTACGCTGCATGTTTGGCTGCCAGACTGCATTTGTGTTCGTGAACTTGAACATTTTACTGTTTGAGTTGCTCCTTTCACAAAAAAGTTCTTCCAGAGCAATGCTGCCAGATTTCAGGAAATCTCATAAATAAAGGAAGTAGCTTTTAATGACTGGCTCTCCTGTGTTCGTGTTAACTGAGCTTTGGGCAGATGACTCTACTAGCTGAATCCTATTCAAAAAGGAATGATTTGGTGTTTCCTTTCTCCTAACTTTTGTTCTTACGCAGTAATAGATTCACGTTACTATTTTATTTTATATTAGGAAATGCCATTTTACTTTTAAGTATTTCCAATGTGTCATCACAAGAGTACGTACAATTCCTCTTAGGTCACACCAGATTTGAGGCCAGGAAATAAGTGTTAATATTTAATAATAATTAATATTTAAGCTGGAGTAATGTCATTAATGAACTTTTTGCCTCATTGAGAAAAATGCTCTTAACATTTGTCCACCCCTACCACCATGACCTGATCAGAGTCTGAACTTGAAGGCATGCTCTCCAGGAGTCGGTGAAGCTGTTGTATCCGGCAGGTATAAGCATAAATACATCGTCTCTGGGTCAAATTTAAAAATCAGATTATTTCCTGTACTCCTTCATCCTTACTCGCAAAACAAAAAGCACCTGGTGTCCTAATTCCCTTACACTGTGAAAGGATGTTGCTGAAATGATTGTCATCATAGGCACAGGATAACAACGTGAGAGGAAGTGAGCACCCTAACTCTTAAACAACCTGTTGCCCAGGTATACGTTCCTAATACTGAAAATAAATTGAAAAGAGATAAAAATAAATGTTCACTAGCCCCAGGAAAGCACCTAGCAGTTACAAGCAAAATATTAGTTACACAAGTAGGTTGGTAGTTTGTATCTGCAGTACCCCCATCACACAGGACTGCTATTCCTGGACAGGAATGCGGCATCTGACTTTGAGGACTGTACATGAGTTACTTCTGTTGTGCTCTGAAAAAGCAGGAGAAACTGCAATCTTAACTGCTCTGAAAACAGCTTTGGGTAGGAAACACAGCTTCCAGTGCAGTCCTGCTTCATGTCAGCCCTGTTCCAGTTGGGAGACAGAAGCAAAGACTGGTAAAGGCCAGTGCCTGCTGGTAAGAAAAGTTTTGGAAGATGTGGCAAATAGGTCTCAAACCGGTCTTCTAGGCTGTAGAACTCAGCAGCCTTAGGAGAAGCCACTGCTGCTGTATTTTTGTAAAGCAGTCTACTACTGGGAAAGAAGCAGTGAATTAGAAGATGATGATAACTTAAATCTCACTAGCTGGATCATCAGAGCTGTGGAAGTCACAGCCTTTCCACTCAGAATGGTTTTGTGGCTAGTCACAGAACCAGCCCGTCCATCCGTTCCGTGTTACACACGGGAAGAGATGATCGGCTCGCTCTTGTCTGTTTACACAGCTTTTGCTGGAGAACTTCCATGGCCACGTAGCCTCTGAAATTTGTCCTTGATCGTGCTGCTTGCCTCTTCAGGAGCTTCTTTGAAAAAGCTGGGTGGGCCCAGTACAATCGCATACGTCTGCTGAGTAACATTTGCCGTGATGCCTGACGCCACTGGGGTATGCGTTGAGGGGATCAGGCTGAAGGAAATACTCCTATCTTAGTACAGAATATATCGGTGTTCCTGTTCCACTTGGGTGCCCTTTAGCCCAAGTGTTTTTTAGATGTTGGAGGAGATAATACCGGTATTTTTCAGATGCAGATTTTCTCCTTTTCCATCCTCTTCTGAATTACTGACTGTCCAAGCCACCAGTCTGTGCCATGTTCGTTACTATAATGCTAATGAAACGATAGGATGCCTTTCACCTCCTTTACCGCAAAAAAAAAAGTGTTGAAACAGCTGAGCGTGCTGTTCCAGGGACTGCTGGCACTCACAACAGTGTAGCATGAATGGGATTGACTTGAAACCTTGTGTGCCCCGGGCTTTTGATCAGATCACAGCTTAACCAGTACAGATTGAGTTTGGGCTTGTGAGGGAGGAAGCGTTCGAGTGGGTGAGCCTCAGGTATTTACTGTGCAGAGTCTGGATAGAATTTAATGAGGCAGAAGTAACGGAGGTGGATCTAGAGGAGATACTGTCGCAATTCAGTGTATTCTCTATGGGCAGTTTTCTGCTGTAGAACCTTGCCTTGGCCTTTTATGTTTTCTGCCCTTGGGGCACACAAACAGCTTTCACCCTTTCACCAAATATTTGCTCGCCCTGGTGTTGTGAGATTAGGAGAGTGTTTCACACCCGTCTGTTGGGTCGTGGAGAAGTGCTGGCCTGCTCTGGCTTCCATTACAGTGGCTGCAGCAATAGATCAATGACCCTTGCCGCTTACAAGCTGATTTTACTTTTTTTTTCTGATTGACTTTAAGTGTATACATGTTCTGAGGTAGTACATCACGAGTACCGAATATAAAGGACAATAATATTTTCCTGGAAACCAAAAATAAATCTGATCTTTGTTTAGTAGCTAAGTAAAACGTTGTTTTAACTACTTCTTAAGAAGCAGTAAGAGAAACAAGATTCCCTAATAGTGCTTGGGTTTTGCTATGTCAGACTGACTGTGTGTGTTGAAATAGGGACCCTCAACTTACACTGGGATCGGCTATATCTGCCTTTCCCCTCTCCCCGTGTGCTGGGACACAGGTACTAGTATTTACCCCATGCACTTTCGTGAGCGCTCTCAAACTCTGAGCCTTCGAGCTACTATTGCATTGACTGACCACAGAAGTACTTGTGAGACCTGCTGGTGTTTGATTAGCTTACCTCGAGAGTTTCCATTGCCCTTTGACGTACAAAATTGTGTAAGAGGAAAATATGTAGAAATCTGCCTGTGAGAAAGGAACAAAAATTGGACCTTGTGTACTTTTCTTTTTCCTACCATGACTAACTTGTATTAATAGTGGCAAAGTTTGTTTTTCATGAAAACACTGACATGATGTAAAAACTGAATCATTTCCCTTCTTTCAATCTAACTCCAAGAGCTGTAATTAGCCCCATGATTCTTCTAACTCTTATTTAATTACAGTCTTCTCACCTGTAGAAATGTTCTTTCATTCTTGTGTGTGTGACAGATATAAATCTGGAAAATCAAAATTTGTAGGGAGCCCAACAGCATGTGCTTGTTTGTTGTGTTTAAGCTTGCTGCGTCTTCCTGGCAATGGGATATTTCTCAGTATTTCTGCAACTTCTTTTTGCAGTTTAGGCTCTTTCAGTTCTAGTGCTGGAGCAATTCAGGACTACCTGATGTTGATTAAGTTCCCTTCCAAAAATGGATGATACCTATTAACCAATGTACTTATCATGTTTTCTTTCACCGTGTAGAACCACCTTTCCGGTTACAAATTGTGAATGCTTACTGTGGTGTCCAAAATGTTTAGGTCTGCCTGAACGCTAGAGAAATTCCACAAATAGTTGTAACTTGCTCATGGTGGATTGTTCTGGAAGATTTCAGAATTTCCTGAAAGGAGTCAACCCTGAGTACGTATGCTAAAGCCAGAACTGTGTCTCCATCTGAAGTTGGCAGGAGCTCAGTGGCAGGAGAACCAGGACTTCCTCAGGTGGTATTTTTAAACTAAGCAGCTTTTTAAACAAAATAGAGTGAAAAAGATGTCTGTTTTCTTCTAATCATGCTATTACATAGTAAATGGGATCCCTGCCAAGCTCTTTAACGCAAGAGGAAGGACAATAAACACTGTTATTCGTGTACTTTCAAAGTTAAACCTTTACAGTGTTTGGGGCTTGGGCTAATTAAAGCCTTTCCTATGAAGATAATGACTTGCTATCTTATTAAAATTAAACCGCCTAGGATAAATTAAACCGCCTAGGTACTTCTTCAGGTTTTGAGGTACACTTAGAAATTCTAGCAGTGTGCAAATGCTGGGTAAGTTGATTCTATTCCATTTGAATAGTTAAATGCAAAGAGGATCAGGCATTTCCTCCTCTGTCAGCAGTCGCTTCCAGAGGCAGGAACCCTCTCCCTGTTCCCCGTGCACACTTCTGCTCCTACTTAAGCTTTTGTGACTCTTTAAAAGCTGGTTGCCAATTGTTTCTTAGATTTTCAGTTAAATTTGTGAAAAACTATGAAGAGGAGTTTCTCTTCTGTTCTAGAACCTGAACTCTGATTCCAGACTGTGTTCTTGTCCTGCCCCCGGCTGCAGGACAAGAATGGTGTTGAGCGTTAGTTGTCTCTGAAGCTTTTCATTGAGGATAAAAGTCAGATAATACACAAAGAACACCTCTGTCATCTGCGGCAGGCAGTCTGTAAGATATGGCATCAGTGCTTCTATGAGCATTTGCATCGGTTGTTTGCTAAGTAAGCTTGGACTGCAGAATTTTTTTTTAAACACCCAGCATGTAATAGTAATAAGGAAAATACTACCTCATGAGTGAGGTTTCCGATACGAGCACTGTAACATGTCATTGCAAATGATAAATCAACTCTAGTCTAGAGAAGTACCATGTCAAAATTGCCAGAAGCTTATTCACCAGAGGAAAATCCTTCGGAGATGCTGAAAACACAACTCTCTAGAAGAGGAACTGCACCTCTTTTTGTTTGGTTTGGTTTTTTGTTAGGCTGTAGCCGTGCCTGATGCACAGTGATTGCTGTTGCTGCGAACATGCTTTTCCTACATCAAGAACTGCAGCTCTGCTGTTTCCAAAACAGAGAGGGAAGTGTCTCCATTGGCTCGTTAGCTTGCACAATCAAGAGAAATAATGAACTTTGTAAGCCAATATGTATTCCAAATATTCTAGTATTACATAACAGTTTTATTTTGATACAGTGAAATTTTTCATGTGATTTCTACATCTTCTATTTGTGAGGAAAGAGGAAGCTTACTGAGAACAGAACTTGAGTGATATGTAGTTGCCTTGCCTTGAAGGTATCCTTGATGGTGCATCAATGTGAACTCTGCATCTCATCCTTTCTCCTGAAGTCTAATTAAACTTGAATTAGAGATGGAAGGCATAAGGAGTAATTTCAGTAGCTAAGTTTGGTTTCTAACCAGATGGAGTTGGTGTGGAGGGACTTCTGCAAGTTCAGTATGTCCGTCTGTTATGGATTATATCTCAGATATGATCAGCGTTTACTCGGCACAAGTTTGGGATGGTCCTGTTAAGGACCAAAATCTCGTATGGCCACACGCGAGTGCCAGTAACGTTAAAAACGTTATTGCACCTCTTATTTATTTAGTATTTCAAGAGAAAATATTTGTAGGAGAATTTCATAAGGGATGTTTAACACCATTTCAGTCCATAAAAACTGGTGCCTTGACTGAAATCTTTGATTTATGAGGAAGGCTAATAAAGTATAACTAGGTTAAACATCACTTAAAAGCTTTCTGTATATAAACCCAAGTAGTCCAAGCCAATGACTATGCAGCAGACTTCCTGAAGCCATACCTGTAGTTACGTGTAGGCATCTTTTTTTCCACTGGTCACGGGACCAGTGAAGCCTCGCTGCTATTGTCCTGTAAACTCTGCTCTTACCTCAGTTCTCAAACTCTGCTTTACGTCCCTTATGACTCTTTTGGGCAGTGTATGCTATGGATAGTCTGAGTTAATGTTTCCACTGATACTCTTCCATCAAGACTGATAAAGGTCTTGTTGCTTCTGCCCTGAGATAGAAGAATGGACTGGACCATATGGAATTGGAAAGTCTCTTGCCTTTTTTTTTTTTTATTTAATTAAATTAAGCTCCTATTCATAGCTTTATTCAGAACATGGTTAAAGAGGGGGGGGTTCCCATAAAAATTAAGCTCCTTTTGGGTAGCTTAGTCTTTATCATTGTAGTTTGCAAACTTTTCCAGTAATATTCTCCTCCTGTATGGGTAACGTGTCCCTCCTTTGTCTAAGTTCATAGGCTGTTCTTCAGGAGTTTTAGGGTAGAAATTCTAAAGATTCCTCTTTTCTGCAAGGCAAAAAAAAATTCCCAACCTTTCTTCCTTTTTTGTTTTAATACAGGTCTACTCAACACTGAAAAAGCCTCAGCCACTGCTGTCAGATACCTTGTAAGTATATCTGTGTGTATGTGTCATGTTTTCTGTGAATATGTTCAAAGGAAAAAGCTAAGTTTGTCTTTTTGGGACTTACTAAGTTTTTCCAACTGATATCTGTTAAGAATTCCAACTTATTTTTGTCAAGATGGAAACATTTTAAATTGCCACAAATGTGTACAAATGAGTTACCCATTTTTGTAAACACTTTTGATAATCAGTAATAAAATGTGAATTGTATCTTCACATTCATGACAGTACTGTTACAATTCATTCGCTTCTCCTCAGTGCTTAGATGACAAGAAGAGCAGGTCCTTGTCACTTCAGATACAGTAAAAAAGGGACAGCTCTTGTCCCAGAGACTTCAGTTCAATTACTGTTGCCCAGATGCAATAAGAAAGAGTGGAAAATAGCACTGGAAAGATGAGATAATCGCTATAGATAAATATTAATAGACAGCATTAGTCACTATAGATAGAATTAGAAAGCGGTAAGGAAATCAATGTGTGCACATACAACCCTCAGTTTTTTCTATCTGTTGGGATAACGTACACAGAAAATACTCTGAACATTTTGTGGTTGTTCAGTGTTACAGTTGTTGTTGAATAGCTTAAATGTAATGTATCAGATTAATGTACAGGAGATTAAATTGGATGGGAAAGTTAATGTCTTTTTATAGCATTGGTCAGTCCCGAACACTGGCTGAAGAATTTCAGTAAATGAGAGCCTGTTCCTCTCCCCCCTTTCTAAATCAGTCAGTTCTTGATTATTAGCGAGCAGTTTTTTAGCAGTAGAACTACTGAAGAAGCTACTACTCAGGTGGAATAAAAAGCTCTAGTACTGTCTCAGTCTATGAAATTGTTTGCATTAGCCCGGTAAGTCTGCTCTTTGTCCGAGTCCTTGTGTCTGGTCACATGCTCTGTGCAGAAGGTGAAGAGTGCTCCCCATGGGCTTGACTTCACCACGTAGCATCGTGTCTAACCGTGGGCACGCACTGGGTTTTCTTGCTGTAGGCTTAGCATTACGGCTGGCTGTTGTTTTAAATACAAGCTCTACAGCTGCTTTGGGAGCGCTGAATTAACTGGAATGAAAATATCACACAAGATTTGTAACATAAACCAGTAAATCTTCATTTTTGGAGAACTGGAGCTTCGGGAAGTAAAATTATAGCTCATCCGATGAGGTCTGACTGCTGAGGCTAACTAGATGATGAGGAGGAGGTTAACTAGAGCAGAAAAGGCATAGATCTTTGAAAAGAATGTAGTGTTCACTGGTTTATAAAAAGAAACAGACAGGAGACTCTTTCTTCTGAACAAGTCTGAGCTTAGTTTAGTATGTGATACTATCAATCAATAGTAATTTTATTCTATAGATCTAATAAAAAACACTAACGTGGTGATCACACTACTTTCAGTACCTGCAGATCTCTTAATCTCACATGAAGTGCTGTTGATATTGGCGATGACACAACTGCAGATGTTGGAACTCGTATTAAACCCCCAACAACTCTATTAATAGATTTCCTCTGTGCTGTGAGCAGCAGTTGTCTCGTGTAACCTGCGGTGGTAATTGCAGCCTCCCTCATCCCCTCGGTGTCAGTGAAGGAGCATCTCTGAGGTGTGCCCGCCTGCTTTTAACGGAGCCCTCAAAACGTCCCTGTTCCCATCGGGGCGTGTTTGCATGCCGTCCAGACGAAGACAGGGACCTCTCTCTCCTACGTGCCAGTGCAGGCGACGTGCAGACCAGCGGCGGTTCGCTGGGATGCTTTTGTTTTCCTCCTGCTCACCTTCCATCTTTATTCAGGCCCAGTTCTCCTTAATGAGGAAGGATTTCTGACATGCAGACAAAAACTTGCCAAGTTTTGCTTTATTTTAAATTGGATTAATTGGTTGGATTGGATTCCATTTTCCATACCTGAATGTACATATACCGAAGTAGGTTTTGGAGGGGGAAAAGCAAATCTGAGTAATCCCTTTCCAAGAATCTGACATTCATAGTTGAAAAGTAATAGATCAAAAATTCAGTTGCTGGGGCCAAATTAATAGAGAAGTTTTGGCATGTTATATAGTTTTTAGATTACAATGTGTAGACTTTGAGGATTCTGTATGAATCCAAATATAAGTTTATATAATACTCTGAAAAGCAGTAAAAAAATCCCAAATATAAGTTTTAGTCCAAATATAAATGGATATATTATTCGAAAAAGCAGTAATCTGCTATGTCTTTTCTCTGTAGTACAAATATTTAGGGGGAAAACAACTGTTGACCTTTCCGTAATTACATAACTGCAGGATTACTCAAGGATCTTAGAGACAATATTATGATGTGAAGGACAGACTTCATCTCAACAGCCCTGAACTATTCAAACAGATAGTGGGGGAAAGTCTTTGAAAAGTAAATATTTGTGGATGCAGCAAACAAGTATGGAAAGATTCGTCCTCCTTTGTCCTCGGAGCAGTACGCTGCTGTATTATGCAGGTTACCCGCCCCTTAAATCCGTTACTTCAGTCTCCTTCGTCTTGGTGCATTTGAAGTGAACTCGTAGAAGGACTAAAGCTAATGAACTGACTGTAACATTACTAATTTAATTCTCTCTTTTTTTTTTTTCTTTCCTGCTCTCTGCTTGGCTCTGGTCTTCACCCACGTGTCAACTGGTGGCTCTCAAAGGGTACTAAAATTTTAGCAGCTGCTCTGAAACAGAACTACCTAAGCTTCGCTTACTGTTGCTTCTTCCTACACCGCTCGGCACTGCTGCTTTGCTCTTACTGCTTCAGAACACAACAAGAGATTTTCTTTTTTAAATACCGACAATGAAGCTTAGGCTAGAAGTACGTGCCATTCTCTTGCTGCCTGTGTACTTGTTAATATCTGTGTACAGTGTGCTTGTATTTATTCCATGGTATTTTCTTACCGGCGCCAAGAAGAAAAAGGCTATGGCAAAACGTTTAAAAGCTAAACCCATCTCGGACCAACCTGGAAGCCCCTACCGTTCTGTCACTCACCTTGACTCACTAGCAAACATAAACATCCCTGGAGCAGACACGCTGGACAAGCTGTTTGACCATGCTTTAGCGAAGTTTGGGAAGAAGGACTGTCTTGGGACCAGAGAAATACTGAGTGAAGAAAACGAAATGCAACCCAATGGAAAAGTGTTCAAAAAGGTAAAAGCTTACAATTTCGTACTTAATTCTGATTTGGTTTGGAGTTGCTCTGCACCTTGCCTCAGCAATGGAGGTTTCCTGTAAAGGTCTTTCTTAATCATCATCTTACGATAGAAACCCCCGTTTTATCCTAGTTAAAGGATTACTGAAGACAGGCTTCACTATTTCTTCTGCTTTAAGAAAAATGAAAGCAATTTTTTGTCTTTTAATGAATGGCAGTGTTTGTGCTTACGGTGCTATGCCCCAGCATCACAATGTAACGTGTTCTTTTGTCCTCTCCAGCTGATTTTAGGAGCTTACAGATGGTTATCCTATGAAGAGGTAAATGAGAAAGTGGATCGCTTGGGGAGTGGACTGACTGCGCTGGGACTAACCCCAAGGAGCACCGTTGTCATATTCTGCGAGACCCGAGCAGAATGGATTATCGTAGCTCTAACCTGCTTCAAGTACAACTTCCCTCGTGAGTGCTGAACTCCTTTACTTTTGCTGTATTTCAGAAGCATGTCTCAGCACTGGATTGGCTGTTAAATATTTTTAACGTGCCTGATGGTATAAGAATTTAATGAACTTACTCTGCCTGTGGTCTGATTCCTAGAATTTCCAGATTGTTCTATGCATTGTGGAGATCCCTAAAATTAACTCGCTCATACTTACAGGTCTGTTTTTTCTGGTTTTATTGTAGTAATGTTCTAGATAAATAGAATGACAGAACAGAATGGTTACTATTCAGGTTTTTGAAAAATACTCTGAAGATGTCAGTAGTTGCATTCCCCCCCCCAAATGTGGAATGTTTTTATAGTATTTTCTGTCTGTATCCTGACTTATGCATTCAAAACATAAACTCCTCAATAGGAAAGAGAAATATGGTAGGGTAATCAAAATCTTAGGCTAGCCTGAGGGCTTCTGGTGATATTTTTGAGCTGCTCAAGTTCAGTACAATTATGTGGTGTTTTCTTTTTTTTAATTTTAAGTTGTCGAAAATCTCCAGTCTTAATATATACCAACTTCTCAGTGAAGTGCCAGAGGTTCCTGTGCACTCACGTGCCCAGTCTGCATGCACACACTATGACCCGTAGCTTACTTTTATTGCTGCCTTATGGTTTTGCTTGCACTTGGCTGCCTCTTTTTCTTCCAGTATTATTAGCAGCTGTCTGTGCGAGGAGAAGGTCCTGCAACAGAGCGTGCAGAGGGGCTGTTAAAGGGCAATAGTGGAAGAGCTGACATTGCTTTTGAAGCGGGAGATGGGGGTTAATTGGGTCTTGGTCCTCGTGCTTTGAGAGGCAGGAAGAACCAGCTATGTAACATTACTCTCTTTTTGTCTCTTCCACACGAACCCTGTTTCACAGCGGTATTAAGTTCCTTTAATGGTCTCTGGAGGTTAGAGGTCAGATAGCAGTCAATGCTAAAGGAAGAGGTTTTTTCAGTAGAGATGATGGGAACAGGTGAACTTCTTGGTGCCTGTGAGATGCTTCATGGCACCTCTGTAGCTAGCCATGGTTAAAAATAATCTAATGAAAACCAGCCTGATTGCTTAGTCCACTTCTCTGCCTTGCCCCATCAATAATTTCATGGGAGCAAGCGAAGTAGCCGACACTGCTGAGAGCTGCTTGTAGAAGTGTGTAACTTTAAGCTGTGACTGGTGCCCCGCGATGTTTAGATTGTGATCTCTTCCCCTGAGCTCTGGTTGCAAAGGACCTGGGGCAGGTCCCAGTTGCTTACTGTGTGGTTGCTTAATGCATTGCTGTTGGGTTTTGGTGGATCTCTGTGTTTTCATGATTTCTTCTAGAGAATAGACTATTTCAGCTGGAAGGGACCCACAGTGACTATCTAGTCCAACTGCCTGACCCACTTCAGGGCTGACCAAAAGTTAAAGCACAGTATTAGAGGCATTGTCCAAACGCCTCTTAAACAGGGACGGGCTTGGGGCATCGACCACCTCTCTAGGAAGCCTGTGCCAGTGTTTGACCACCCTCTCGATAAGAAAGGCTTCCTGTATGACTGTCCTCCTCATTCCAGAGGTCTCTTGTGGTATTAAATTCTGATGTAGAAAAACTAAAAGCTCTTTTATTTCCCAATCAGAAAATACCCTATGGAGCTAATATTATGCCCCTGACTCCTCCTGCAGTTCTTTCCAGGGAGCTAAAGCAAGAGCTTTTGCATTTGGTATTACTTTAATGTCAACATTTCTTTCACGTTCTCCTTTTCCTTACTGTAACAGTTGTTACGTTGTATGCCACCCTGGGTGAAGAGGCGGTAACCTATGGCCTCAATGAGTGTGGAGCATCCTATCTGGTCACCAGCGTAGAACTTCTTGAGAACAAACTTAAGGTAATTTGATACCAGCTTCACCTGCTTGCAAGCAACCCTGTAATAATTTTACAGTGCAGTCGGTGCTAAAATCTTCATGTCTTTTACAGACTGCACTGCCACAAGTCTCCTGTCTTAAACATATCGTTTATGTGGACAAGAAAACTATCAATAAATCGGATTACCCTGAAAATGTGGAGATTCACAGTATGCAGACAGTAGAAGAGCTGGGAGCCAAACCGGAAAACGGTGAGTGAGTCCCTTCCCAGAACACCAGTGGAACAACCTTAGCAGTGCAATCAGACCTCGGTGACGAGGGAAGCGGGACAGAAAACCCCCCCACCCTTGCGGGTCTCTAACACCAAGGCAGTGGCAGATTGCCAGTCCATCCAACATTTGTTTGACTGCCGTGCACACCTTTGCTCAAGCGTCAGGTATTTCAGGGTAAAACTTTAGTTTTAACTTCTAAACCATAACCAGAATAATTTAAAGACTCCGCCTTTGTTTTAGGACATGAAGTACAATCTGATGCAGTGTTCCATCTTCTGCTACTTTTACCTTTTATTCATCTTATTTTCACTAATTTTCCTAAGAAAAGAGGAGAAAGCACTTGACCTTTCCAAGCCAACAAACAAACAAAAAACCCCCTCTTTTTTCTTAACCTATCTGTAGCTAGAAAGCACCTCTGTGTAGAGGAATAACCCTTATATTGCTACATTGGGCAGTCGGGAGTGACTGTAAACATCTGCTTTCAGACAGGAAAAAACAACCACGATTGTCTCTTTTCCTGAACTCAGCAGTCTGTGCTGAGCCAGGTCTCTTCGCTCTTGAATAAAAGAGGAGATAAACTGGCAAAGGAGATTTTTGCAGGGAAGCACATATTCCCAACTCTGATCAGCTTTAGGTACAGAGATAAACCAGCAGTGACCTTGGGGTGGGGGGTGTTGTTTGGTTTTTTCCCCTTGCAGACACTTCTGCTGCCTCTAGCTGTGAAAGCTACACAAGCTAATAACTTTCATCCTAAGAATTAATGCCAAGGGATTAAAATAAAAATCAAAATCAGGCTTTGCCACTAACTAGCAGTTCACCCGAGGAAGGTACATTTGGGAAAAAACAAACAAAAAATAGTCTTAGCTCTACAGCCTTGGCTTTGGAAGAGTGATTGGCAGAGAAGCTGACTCACAGCTTCTGGGGTTTTTCTTCGGTTTTGTTTTCTTTCTCAACCTGTTGATTCTCTCCAGTGCTGTATTTCTCCCTTTGACAGATTTACTTGACCTTCAGAGGGCTTTTTCTGTGAAACTTTGTCAGCTATAAGCCGTAATGGAAAAAGTATCACCCAGATTGTGCAGCTACCCAAATACTTGTTGTTCCTTTCAAAATCTGCCCTCCTTCTCTTCCTCCTAAAAGCAGAGCACAAGTCCCTTCACCTGCACCCACCACCGCCCCCTCAGCAGCACCCGTTTCACACCAGTCGATTACTGCCATTTTCATGCTGATTAAGCACAGAAATAACGATTTAGAAAGTAGATAAGAATCAGTAACAGTTTTTCTCCTGCACTTCGTAGCAAGCATCCTGCCAAGCAGACCTGTCCCTACAGACTTGGCCTTAGTGATGTACACCAGTGGCTCTACTGGGAGACCTAAAGGAGTGATGATGATGCATAAAAACTTAATAGCTGGAATGACAGGACAGTGCGAGAGAATCCCTGGACTGGGGTAAGAAACACTTGGCCATCACGTGTGCGGAGATGAAACAACCTCCAGAAGTACACAGGTTTATGGGAGGTCTGTCACTGGTGTCAGGTGTTACCAGGTTTGGTCGTTGCAGTGTGAGCCCACTAATCTGTAATTTAGAAGGAACGTGTTTGTGAGCTTGCCTGCTGTTTGAACAGGAGGCCCTTCTAGCTCGTCTCGTGCTGATTCTACTTTCTTTTTAAATTATTATTACCCTTAGCTGGATGGATGTTTTCCACTCTTGTGCATCAGAAGATGCCTCCAGATAAGGAGATTCCTCATCCAGTGAAACTTGGGAAATTTTTTAGATGTTTTCAGGCAGCTCAAACCACTTTAGGAAGTACATCAGAGCCCACCATGTCCATGCATGTCAAGACACCGCTGTTGGATGGGTAACACACGTGCCGCAGAATCTGCTCGAGGACCCTACACTAAGTGAGCAGAAAAGTAATAAATTGTGCATTGACGACAGTCAAACCAACTGCAGATTCCCTCACACGAATACTGAGGAAATTCTCCATGAACGTGGGTGTTTGTCACTGCATTCACAAAGGGTTTAACAGCTGAAATAAGCCACAGTGCTAAACTCCTGAGATGGCACATAAAGCCAGTTCTGACTTAATGCTGAAAACTTCTGTCAAGTGACAGCTCTAAGTTTCTTGCTGAAGAATCTCTGAGAATTTACTTCCTGGAATAAGCCTCAGCACTTCAGTGATCAGCTCTCTTTCTACTAATATATTTTAGAGGGAGATGCTGTGGTGACTGTCTGGGATTTGTAAATCATTAGTGGTTATTTTAAAGTATGGGGATTTCATCCTGTATTTGGTACGTGGGATGAAATCTCCTACAAGGAGAGGAAATAGCAGTGGAATCTTTGAGCCTCCTAGAAAACCCCACAAACCCTGGAATTCAGACTGATTCAGTAAGGCAGGATTTCCCCCATTTTGTTTTTAAAAAAAATGTGGTTTGAAATCACACCCATCCTGAGTGCAGAAGAACAAGCCTCACTTGTGATCCGAGTCTTTCAGAAAGTGGTAACTAAGCACACAATGAAGCTGTGAAATGGTATTTTCTGTCCACTTGCACGTCGTGGTTAATGAGCTGATCGTTTCCTTCCCTAGACCCAAGGACACCTACATCGGTTATTTGCCTCTGGCCCATGTATTGGAGCTGACCGCAGAAATTTCGTGCATCACTTACGGCTGCAGGATTGGCTATTCCTCCCCACTCACCCTATCGGATCAGGTGAGGGGCAGGGGGAAGCAAAGCACACACGAGCTTTTGCAGGCTGCGTTCTCCATGCTCAGCTACCCTCTTTCGTTAAAAGAATGCTGCGGTATGTGGCACGCTTCAGAAACAGAGGGTTTTTTTCAGAAAACGATGTAAATTAAAGTTCCTGGTGAGATACAGCAGCAGGTCATACCATATAGATTTTACTAAAACCTCTACTTTGATGAGTCTTAGGAAATCTAAAAGAAAACCTCATAAATGTGTGTGGCATTACCCCCTGGGTATCAGGGTAAGACCAGCTATTAATAGATGAGCTGAACGTAAGAGTGCTCAAAGTGGTTTACAGTTTTTGGCCTCACTTTGTCAGTTCTTTACCCAGTTATTGTGGATCTTCTATTTAGACCTTTGCCTTTTCCCTTTTAACAATTAAGATAAACGCAAGAAAATTAAGCTGGAAAACAATGTTTCTGTCTGTTTTGCTGGTATAAGAGATTGCATCGGGTAAAAAAAAAACAAAACCCTCCCAGAAGAAAATGGAGAAAGCAAGTGCTAGAGTGAGGAAGTAAGAGAAGGATACACAAAGTGGACTTAACCAGGTTGGGCTTGTAAAACATCTAGTATTTTTACTGAAATTGTTGTTAATTGTTACTTTTCCCATCACAATAAGAAAAAAATGTAGGCAGGGAATGTTTTTTGGAGTGACAAGGGAACAGATTTGAATGACTTACAAGCTACTCTGTCTCCCTCGGGTTTTCAGTCCTTTTCTAAAGAGGTGCTTGGTTTTCACCTTCGTAAATGAACATTTTTTCCATATTTTACAGTCAAGTAAAATTAAGAAGGGAAGCAAAGGAGACTGTACTGTACTAAAGCCTACGCTGATGGCAGCTGTGCCGGTAAGTACGCGGAAGCAGATGTTTAGCAAAAATGCTTTCTAGCCTGTTTGTGCTAGAAAAATCTGTGTACTAACGTTTTTTCTCTTAATGTGTGACTGTCAGTGTTGGGGGGGGAAAAGCAGAATTCCAGTTGTCATTGCTTGAACCAAGTTCTGATGCGGCAGATGAGCACGAGAATGTCTGTACACTAAAGCCAAGAGCCTTTTTGATGCCAACCTGTAAACGTGTGTTAATAGTTCCAAGGGCTGTTTTACTGATACAGCGAGCGGATACAGAAAGTCTCTGACAGTCACAGTGTGAAAGTCCTTTCTGCAGAGGGAGGAAGCCGGGTGGCTTTGCCTAGCACGGGCACTGATACACATACCACAGCACGAGGGTTCTCTCTCCTGATGCCGGAGTGAGAAGAGTAAGGCCAAGTCACTGACTGTCTCCTGCATCTTTGACACTTCATGCCCCCCGTTTCAAGCAGCCCCAGGCTGCGATGGTCTGTACGCTGCCTCACTGATCACACAGGTGTTAAAAGCGTTACAGCTAAGCATTACCTCACCAGCGATGCAGATGTTTTCACTCTTACTGTATCACCCATGTGAAAGGGAGAATAATAGAGGGTTTAATTCTGTTTTTAACGTGGAGTTTAATTTACACGTGCTTGTTTATTCCATGTGGTCATTTCCCTTGTTTTTTTAACGCTTTACAGGAAATAATGGACAGAATTTATAAAAATGTCATGAGTAAAGTTCAAGAGATGAACTACATTCAGAGAACTCTCTTCAAGATAGGCTATGACTACAAACTAGAACAAATCAAGAGGGGATATGATGCACCTCTGTGTAACATGTAAGTACCTTCAAGTGTACCTTTTTCCTTGTGATTTGATTACTTCTAGACATCTGAGCTGTCTGACCTCAGACGGTTCTCGTCCAACACACAGATATCATCTCATGACTAACTGCAATACTCTTGAGTTCTTACTGGAAACGGAGAAGATATTTAATGGTCGGAATGACTAATCCTCAGAACAGATGACTAGTTTGTTTTCATTGGATTGCCTTTTTCTCAGTAATAAAACTGGAATGTTTGTTTGGTTGTGTTACGGGAATTCTGCCATTTTCAAGTGTTACTCAAGAGGTAACGTTTCTAATTATCCTGCTGACCACTAAAACCTGAACAATTAGGTTAATTAAGGCGTTCCAGATGGGAAGATAAAATAAGGATTGTATCTTTTTCTAAAAGTCAGTGATTTTTAAAGTTTTTTTTCCTTCTTTCAAGACTATTGTTTAAAAAAGTGAAGGCACTGCTGGGAGGGAACATCCGTATGATGCTTTCTGGAGGAGCACCGCTCTCGCCTCAGACACAAAGATTCATGAACATCTGTTTTTGCTGTCCTGTTGGTCAAGGCTATGGACTAACAGAAACATGTGGAGCTGGAACAATTACAGAAGGTAGTTCAAATGCTTCTGGGAATCCATAATTGAAGAAACAGATATAGATAAGGGTTTGGTGGGGTTTTCTGTAAAGTCAAATAGCTGTGGTTCTTACCTGCAGTAAAGTAACTTGAGGTAAGATGCCACCTTATCTGTGGCTTGAGTTTGTATTTCAAATTACATAGATTCTTCTTTGTTCTCTCCCTAAGTCGCTGATTACAGCACTGGCAGAGTTGGAGCTCCTCTTATTTGTTGTGAAATAAAACTGAGAGACTGGCAAGAAGGTGAGAGTATTGAATGTTTTGATTTTGGAGCATTCAGAGCAACTAACGTAGCTATTGCTTTGCTGGTTTCTTTGCCTGTCTGCCGAGCTAGGTGTGGCACAAGAAGTAAATGTTCTGTATCTTTTATAATACTCATCAATTTGTGTGCGTTAACTCCAAGCTTAAGAGGCAAAATATTTTCTTGGCAGCAGAGTATGCAAGTTAAAAATAATTGTGTGGGTATTTTCTTGTTTTCAGGGGGCTACACTACTAAAGATAAGCCTAATCCTAGAGGAGAAATTATTATTGGTGGACCTAATGTCTCCATGGGATATTTTAAAAACGAAGAGAAGACAACAGAAGAGTTCTCTGTGGATGAGAACGGTCAGAGATGGTTCTGTACAGGAGATATAGGGGAATTTCATCCGGATGGGTGTCTGCAGATCATAGGTGGGCCTCAGTTTTTGATATCTTAATATATTACAAGATCTTGACTAAACATAACTATAAACACACTATTAATCCTGCTGGCTTTGCCAGGGCTAATCTACTTAAGGTTACCTGCTTGCAGAATCAGTTTGTAAAACACATTCCCGAAAGCCTTCACAGCTGTAGGAAAATTTTGGAGGTGATGCTGTTCCCTGTGACAATATCACTATCTGAATTTAGCACATGGACTTTAAAGAATACACGTAAGATTTATTTTTGGTATTAAATACAAAGCCTTCAAATCAGAATCCCCATCACTTTCATACAGGTTGTGTGACAAGAAGCGTCACGCTATATAAACTTCTATAAAGTCGGCAGAACACGTGGATGCTGTTAGCTGCTTTGGATTTAAGAAGATGCTTTAATGTATCTTTATTAAAAATCTTGCATAGCATTGTGCAAAAAACATATATAGTGGTTTTGCAAATGAGCCTGTGGAAATGCAAAAGCAGCTTTTTCTTCTTTCCTCCTTGACTCCTAGATCGTAAGAAAGACTTGGTAAAGCTACAAGCAGGAGAGTATGTGTCTCTGGGCAAGGTCGAGGCAGCACTGAAGAACTGTCCACTGATTGACAATATCTGTGCTTATGCCAAGAGGTAAGAGTTGTTATGAACTGACAAACTCTTTAGGGTGAACATGAAAACAGGCTCTGATGATAGGCTGCAGTTTTCCAAGGTTTCCAACCCCAACCCACCCTCCCACCAGAGTGCAAGTTATGAACAGCATCTCTGAAGTAGCACAGGTGCCCTGAGACCCGAAGAGCTGACCTCTGTCTTCCTGTTGGCATTTCTGCTATCCTAGTACACTCCAGTTCCAACCCATCCCTTCCCCAAACAGGTATCGTTATATTAGCGTGCTTTGCCTTTCTGTCAGAACACCAAGAGAAAAGTTAATCTGGACACTTTGCACCTGATCCAAAGCTCTCCACTGGGTTTTGGAAGTAGTCCCAGTCTCTCCTCTCCCTCCCCACACCCTGTGCTGAGGAGAACTAGCAAAAAACACCAGATGTAGTTGGGAAGCTAAACTGAGATGCGCACTCGTGAAACTACAGGAAAGCGTGATACTGATCGGACCTAAGGTTGTAAACCAACATCGAATATCTTTGATAAGTCATTGCTTGTGAAGACTTAATGCACAAGAAGGGTTCTGTACGGAGGAACAGCTACAGTTCTAACTGTTCAAACCACTGTGGAGCTGCATATCTACCACCAAGTAAGCATTTCATACCCTTAAATGGAAGTCTCAATGTTTGCATCTTTTTTCCTTCCTTCTCTCGGCATCCTGTGGTAGTGACCAGTCTTACGTGATCAGTTTTGTGGTTCCTAATCAGAAGAAGCTGACAGCATTAGCTGAACAGAAGGGCATCACTGGAACCTGGGTAGATATTTGTAACAACCCTACAATGGAAGCTGAAATCCTGCGAGAGATTAAAGAAGTGGCAAACAAGAGTAAGTACTGTGGCATGCTGTGCTAGCCAGCCTCCTGGTGCTCATCCAGCAAGTATTTTCAGTTATCCTCACTAACTGCTCTTCCTTCTTCGTGTTGCCTCTGCCTCTGATCTAAGTTTTGGCAGACGCAAAGACCACATCAAATGGTTGCCTGCTATCCCAAGAATTGACATGCTTTTTGGTTGTATTAACTACTTTGACTTCTTTCATTTTCTAAAAAAAAAAAAAAAAAAAAACATTTTTTTTTTCATTAAATTTTTGA
>NW_010393504.1:5009-9936 GCF_000710305.1 Buceros rhinoceros silvestris | reverse complement strand
AAAAAAAAAAAAAAAAAAAAGATTTTTTTTTCAATTAAATTCTAGAGATGGGTTGTTTGTCCAGTACATTAGAACACGGTTGAAAAGAGCTGTCAGTTTGGAAAGAAAGTTACAAGGCATTTGCTGTAAGAAAAGTATTCTAAGCAAGAGATTTCAAAGCTTTTTTTCGCCTGCAACTTTGTCCCCTACAGCTCTGAATAGCCACGATCCCTGTGTTGTAACGGCTTAAAAGCGGCTCTTTCTTGATCAAAAGCCTCATCAGTCCTTCATGGAGCCAAAAAATTAACAAACTAACTGGGGAAAAAAGTCTCTAAAGTGCTTGGCGCCTCACTCGAGGAAGTGGTAAAACTGGACTTAAGCACATGCTAAGCCCTGTCTCTTGAACATCAGAGGAGAAGCTGCCTTTTGAAACAGAAAACAACAATGAAAGGCACTGTTAAGTCTTGCCTGTAAAAAAACCCAAAAACCAACCCTGCAGGTCTCAGACTTGAGTTTAAACATTTTAATCCATGGTTTTCTATCGTGAACTAGGCAATCTCCTATCCATATAGCTTTGTTTATTCAGTCTTTGCTTATATACTTCCACCTTCTAGATGGTAATCGACCATAGAGCTACTGCTAATTTATTCACAACTGTTTCTCAAAACTACGTTAAGAGAGATGGTTCTCAGCTTTAGCTGAACATAATGCACCTTCATCGCAAGCAGGCGTAGATCTAAACAGGTCTAGGGAGAGCGGTGCAGCCGGAGCCCCGCTGTCCGCCATCTGCTGCCGCCTAGAGGTGCGCTGCCCGAGCTCAGCCGGGCCGCCAGCCACAAGGCTGCATCTAGCTGGGATCCCAGAAGAGGCCCGTAGGCAGGAGCCGAGAGCAAAGGCCATCAAGTACTGTACACACGGAGCAGCTCCTGCCCTTCTCCTGAAGCAGCTCCCCACCTCCTCCCTTGCTTACCCGCCTCGAGCTCTTGCCTGGGCACATCTGACTAGTCCGAGTTACCCTCGTTATTCCTACAGTAAAGACACAGCTGCAGATTTCAGTGTATCCTCTTGTGACAACAGTCTTCAGGCCATGCACTTGTGTGCTGCAGGCACTAGACTCGACACTGTCACATCCGATACACTCTGTTGGCACAGCCCGTTACTAGAATATCTGCACACTAACCAGCACTCAGCATCACGACAAGATGGAATTTGCTTGTGGCCCTTCTGTAAGGTTCCTTCATTACGCAGGACACCATATTGTACAGGCTGCAGGATGCTCACCTTGCAGTTTTAGGTGTCATGAATTAGGATTTCGTTTGGCTGTTTAATCATGGACATGCTTGTTTTTCTCCTTGTCCCTGCAGTGAAATTAGAAAGGTTTGAAATACCCATCAAAGTGCGGTTAAGCCCTGAGCCCTGGACCCCAGAGACTGGGTTGGTGACAGATGCTTTCAAGCTGAAAAGGAAAGAACTGAAAAACCATTACATCAACGACATCGAAAGAATGTACGGAGGCAAATAAACGAGTTACACTGACCAGCCAGTTGTGCAGATGGTTCCTTCTCATGCCTCGATTTTGGATGTCTGTGTATCTTGTAGATATCACACATTCGGAAAATACACCAAATGGATGAATGTTTCTGTGATCTCTATCAAGTACAACAGAGAATATCGTAGACTCCAGTTTCTTAATTATTAGCAGATTAGACACTGATGATCTTCGTAGAGTTTCATATGATCACCTGCAGTTTTGAGACAGCCATCATTAGGTGAAGCAGTATGACCAGGTCATTCTGTTATTATTGGTCTCTAGCGTTTTCAGGCTGCTTGCAGCTTCCTCTGAAGCTGGCCTGTATTTCAAAGAGAAAAGTTTATGTAATTGTGATGATTCCTCTGTCATAGTAAGAGAGTGAGAGGAGAAGAGAGTAAAGTCTATCCTTCTCCATTTAAAAACAAAACCAAGATGACTGTACTAGTCAAGAACTTGGTAGAGATCACTAGTAATACACTGCTTGAGAACGGATGGATTCTTCTGCACATCAGTACCTTGAATATTTACAGTGCCTAAAAAAAAAGAGCATGAGGTACACTTACTGACATAAAGGTGAACCGAAAAGCCTCCTAGAAACAAGTGATTTGAAATTTCATTCAAGAGAGTTGAATTAACTATTTCAACTTCCAACTCGCCAATTACGTTTTTCCTGGCCACTGTATTTTATTCAAGCAGAGCTTTCCCCCGGCACACACAGCGTGACAGAAAACAAAGACCCGCGCTGCTCCAGGAGGCGCTGAGGAGAAACTGTCACCGGAGCGCAGAGTGCAAAACCTGCGTCCTGCCTGGCAAACCACGGCACAAGTTGTCCCTAAGCAGATTTGAAACTCAAAGGGGTTTTGGTTTTTTTGAGGAGTGGTTGGTGGGTCTGTTTTTAAGACATGGATCCTCTAGACCTTCACCCACGTGTGAGTAACGGTTCAGTTACCTGTACGGAGTTTAGAGGATCAGGGCCTAAATGTCTGTATGTGCTTTATGGAAAGGTATTTCCGTTCACCTTTTAAATCTTGCAAGCGGAACGAGGCAACCAGAAACCGAGAGTGGTTTCCCCGTGGAGTCTTGCTTTCCTTACAGAAAAGTACTCTGTGACCAGGGAATCTTTGTTTTATGGAACTTGGGAAAAGGGACAAATCACTCTTTACAGAAATTCATGATAAAAATGTTCTTTTATTAACTGGAAGTCATAGATGTGAAGAAGTGGCAGGATATAATTTAATAATAGTTCATCATTTTGTGTGCAGAATCCTGTACTGTGTCTTCTTTTGACTTGTAACTGAGCTCCTGCGTCTCTGCTGGCTCTTCACACTTGAACCATAAATGCTGTAAAAAGTGGAGGCTCTTGATACTGTTCTACTTTGCACTTTCTTAATCGTTTTATATATGTTGCTTACATTTTGTACAGCTGTGGCCCTCAACTGCTATGTATTACAAATTCATTTTAAAGTATTTATAGATTTCTATTCATATTATTTGTGTTGTGTATATGATGGTTAAAAAGAAAATTATTTCGTATTGTCACTGTACAGAAAGTAAAAAATTTTGTACGATGCTTCTCTTGGACACACTAGTTTGCAATTTCAGGACAAGTCTTTCCTTGATTGCATGTACGTGTATTTTTCTTTTTTCCAATTCAAGCAGATTTTGGCTAAAATAAGTCATGGCTATATCCTCGTTAACGAAACCCTCCCTTCTCCTTGGGACCTACTTTAAAATTCCCTGCGCGTGACTTTCTCCGGCCAGTCTAGAGCACTGCCAGCTCATCTTCCAGGAACCCCCAGGGGCAAGGGAAAAAAAAAATCTGGTCTATAAAGCTGATTGTTTCCAGTTGTGCATGGAACTACAGCAAGCACTAAAAGGAACAAGCAAATAGCTTTTCTTAAAAAGAAAAGTTTAAAAATTCATAAACCATACAGTTGGTTTATGAGATCAGTAGCAGCTTTTGAAATTACTTGGTCCTGCAGCCACGTTACCAATTTTTCCGTGTTTAAATTTGGTCACTATTAAATAGCCTTTACTCAGCCTGTTACATCACACAACTTAAATACATCTAAGAAAGTTCCTTGCACTTGAGTCTGTCAGCAGGTTGTATGTTTTTTTTTTAAACCGTGAATGTATTTATATTAAATGTGTTGTCTCTAGAGTGCAGGTATCTGTGTCTGGGTTGGCTGCGGAGTGCTATTTTCTGTACATACACACCCCGTTAGTATGTGGTGTGGAATACAGGTTAAATGGCTCAACCAGTCTGTGCTCTGAACGATCTTTAGATATTGCACAAGTTGTCTCCAGCTCCTGTCCAGCACCCCACGTTCTCTCTGACACTGAGCATGCCTTAGAACGTCAAGAGAAGCAGCGACGAGTGCGCGCTCCAGCTGTTGAAAACAGAGCGTGGAGTGGGCCTCGTTTTTCGTTTAAGAGATGAGCTGGATGTGGATGTGCTGTGAAGGACAATTTGATGTGCGTTTCCAGCGTGTTTGAAGAGGGGGAAGGATTACATCAGGCCGCCTCCAAATATGTGGATTATTTGCAAATGTAATTCTTGCAGTTTGGTAAGAACTTTATGAATTCTAAATCCTTTCATGACAGAGCTTGTGGAGAAGACAGGAACAGAGGGTGAGCAAGAATGTCATTCTCACCATTAAAAACAAGGAACGAGGATGCAGATGAAGTGACAGTCCATAGCTTCAAAACTGTGATGGGATAGTTAGAGGCGATATCCTGCGTGTGACCGAGAGGACATACAATACGGGACTGAACTGGGAGGGAGCAGTTCATTTACTAGGAATAAAGCTTCCAGAAAGCTCAGAGTAGCAGCAAATTCTTCAGAAAGCAGGTTCAGAATTTAGAAGTATCCTCCTAAGCCTGAGAAACAAGTTCAAAGAGAAACAAAATCCCATGTCTGACAGAAGATGCACGCAGGCCCTCTACTTCAAAAAAATGGGCATCTAGAGAAAACCAGGGTGGAACTCCAGACCAGTGGCACCAGAAAGCTGGATCTGTGAAGGAAGGTCACAGCTGAGTTTAGCTGGCCTGAGGAGGAAGGGCACATGGCCAGAGACGATTAACCTTCAGCTGCACGCAGCATTACCCTAACGCAGGCACTAAGCACGGTCCCCAGGGGAAGAGGAGGAACAGGGGGCGGGTTTACAGTAGGTGACATTTCTGATTAGGCATCTTAAAAGAAATACAGAACCTTAAAAATTCTTTACTGAAGTAGTTGCTCAGGATCTCTGCCACTGAAAGTCTTCAGAGCCTCGGGGTCAGTGGAGGTTAAACAAATGCTTTTCAGGAACAGCTTCGACACAGAACCTTGGGTGGGGGCTGGAAGGGGAGACCTGGCTCCTGTACTTAGGTACAGCAGTAACGCAGCCTGTAACATCAGGTGTCACTGAATGGCTT
>NW_010393504.1:0-4915 GCF_000710305.1 Buceros rhinoceros silvestris | reverse complement strand
GGGGGGGGGGAAAGTACAAACAGAGGAAGTAACGAGTTCCCTGAAGAACAAGTTGGTGTCTCACCAACTCGGTGCAATTTTAGTGCCCAGTACAACGCGGGTCTCAGACCTTTGAGCACAACGTGCTGATGAGCCGCCTGCCAGGGAAGCCAGGAACGCTGAACTGCAGGTACCAGCAAACGCTTCCCGGCTCTCTAAGGAACAGACACAAGTTGAGAGCAGAGAACATGGGTCACTTAATTTTCAGTCCAAAAAGCCAACCTGTACCTACCACATCCCAGAATGACAGTTTCAAAGGACTACACTGTACTCTAATAACTCAGTGATGTTCAGCAGCTACATACAACACAAGAAATAAATTCTCATTATGTATTTGGTTTTGGTGTGTGGTTTTTTTTTTTTTTTGCTGCGCCTGCCTAACTGGCAACTCCGTTTAATGAGTAAATCAATTTCCCTTTGGAGGCTAAAATTTAAACACTTGAAGTTTAAAAATAATAAATCCTGAGCTTTTTTTTTTTGTAAGATGCCACAAAGATGATTTACAAAATATAATCAATAAAACTTGCAGTCACTGCTTAGGTGGAATTCTAACAATACACGGAGTAGACCTCAGGTGTTTGACATTGGCGTGCACTTACCTGGATTTGACGAACAAAACACATTTCCAGTGCAGTCGGTGCTGCTGCAGAGCAGTTATTGGTAGGATTACGTCAGCCGAGGAGCACCAGGCGGACGGTGCTAAATACACAGCTGGCGTCAGCCTGTCACTGCACCTAATTCAGTCAGAATGAGCTCTGGCAGACACGGGGTGGTGTCTGCACTATTGCTTTGCTACTGGGAGCTGTAATACCGAGAATCTTTCTAGGCCTTTACTGGGGAGAGACACGTTTTGAAGAAAATAGATCCATTCTACACTGACAAAGTGCTTTAACAAGCTGCTTATCACAGGTAATGCCTCCAAAACTATCTTAGTTGGAAGTGCGTAGTCTTGACATTAGACCAACGGTAATTAAATTAGACGAACCAGGCACAGTGGCTGAGCCTCAGAGTCCTCACCTACAAACTGGCTGCATTTTTCACCTATTCTCTCATCTTGAAACACCAATAACCTGGTTAATGCTGAACATTATCAGAGATGCCGGAAGTCACTGTGTGTTTGTTACACATCGTTATTTCTGCATCTACCCTCCCCTGGCTTCTCTCACACAAGGGTGACCACCACTTCCACACTATCCCCACTACTTCTGAAAACCCAGACCCCGAGCATGAACACTGACCACTCTCAGACACGATCTCATATTGTTAAAATGCTACAGCAAAGAGTTTTACTCTTTTAAAACACAGATAATGAAGTAGTGGGGGGAAGTAATTTAGCACTTCTTGATCTGAAACAGTGTTGGCCTAGTTCTAACAGGAACAGGCCTATTGTATTGTTGAGCCTATTTAAGAGTAAAATTAGCCCAAGTGTGGCTTTGGGTAGCGAGTCCACACACTGTTCCAGCGCTTCACGGAAGTCCCAGCCCTGGGAGGTGTTGCTGGGGTTTCTATTTGTTTTAGACAACACGGTGTCTAACCTAAACCTTTCCTGTTGGATATAGGTCAGCTTATTACGTAGTGCTCCCCTGGGGGGTGAACGTGAGGAACGGGTCACTGCTCTCTACAGCTGCCTGCCCTACTTCACTGTCCGTCTGTCAAGATTCAGTAGTAGCGAGCTCTCCCAATGCGCCTGTTTTTATGAAATTTAATCAGGGTCATTTAACTAGGGCCACTCTGTCGCTACATTCAGGATATGGTACCCACCCTGTCTGCCCTGTACAGCTCAGGGCGATTACCTGCCAGAGACTCTCACTTCATTCCAGAACATCTTCGCCTCTCGTGTAATAGTGTAACTCCCACCTCGTGGCTTTTTTCCCTTGCCGGTTTTAGACCTGGATCTCTGCTCTGAACATGCGCAGCAGCACAGCGATGATGCTGTGGCTGAGAGGAGCGGAAACGTACAGGCGGTGGCAAGATCTCTGCAAACCAATGCTACCCTACAACCCAAGCTCAGTTTCTAACAAGTCAAGTCTCGCTCAGTTTTAATCTGAGCGGTGCGAGTCCAAGCATTTACCAGCAAACAGGGTCCTTATTCGCAGAGGAAAGATGCCAACAACATTGTTCACGGCAGCAAAAATCATACTGTAAGAAAGCAAATTAAAACCTGGTACTGTGTGAAGAGAAACCTATCAGACTCTGGTTTTTGGCTCTCTTGAGATTCTAAATGGACATCCAGCCCTTCTAACTGTAGTAAAAACTACGATCTGCTGTGTTTTCTACTTTATTTCTGATGTTCAACCACCAATACGCTTTCAACAGGTCACCCATAGATGATGAAAAAGCAAGATGCCTGCAAATACCTGAGCCAAAAACTGCTTAGGAGACAAGATTTTGTAAAATAACTCATAAGGGAAAGAACCCACCCGTTACGCACATCAGAAGCACGTCTGACCGACTAGGCAGCAACCTCTCACTCATACCCTATAGCTTGTAAACGCCACTGGTGTTGGGGGGGAGCAGGGATCGTAACCATCACACCAGAGCGTTTCTCAGTTATATTTTGCTGATGGAAAAACAAGACATAGTGAATCGTAATTCTTAGGGAAAAGCCAAAACAACAACAACAACAACAACAAAGGAAGAACGTATCATTGCAGACACACCCTATTCTACCAGTGTTTCTTCTGAAGCAACTTCCAGACTAAGGGAGAAGCATTATGGAAACCCAGCTGCTGTCCTCTCGGAACCCAACCCAGCAAGGCTGCACTCCTGCCTAAGACTGTTTGCACAGAAAAGCCAAAGTCAATACCACACCAACCTGCCCTTCTGACTGCCCTGACACTCACCCTGGTGTGCTGTTAAAATACTTTCCCCTGAAAGCAACAAGAGGAAAATGGGACAGAACACAACGATCAGCCCTAGCCACATCCTGGAAACGGGCAAAGGAACCACACAATGTAGAAGCGACTCTAAATGCTGAAGAAACAGTGAATCTGTAACATGTGCAACTGCCACCTTCACCTAGATGCATAACGACAACCACATATAAAAAGGTACCAGATAAACAGCCTGGGAGCAAGGAAGATCTAAAACCCTCAGAGCATTCACAGGATTTCAAAAAACCCATAACTCTGGGCACAGAGCTTTGGGGAAAAAAACCCCCAAAATATAAAAAAAGAAAACTTGCCTGTTTGCTGCAGCCTCAGGACCCTCTCCAGCACGGACAGCCCGGGAACAGCCCAGAACCCAGCTCGCTAACGTTCAGTCCCCTCCAGACCTTCCTGCTTGAGGAACAGACCCTCTGCAGCTAATTACCGACCGTTTTAATTACCCCAGTCAATTCCGCCTCTGGGTGTTTGACCACCACAGCTGCTGCTGCTCAAGCTCCTGTGTCCCACCACCTTTCCTTGCAACACCTCCTTGCTTTCCTCCCTTCTGTGCCGCTCAACCAAGACCTGCTCTGGGGGCCTGCCCAGGGCCTGCCATGCTCCTCTGCGGTAGTTTTGCCCGCACGGTGCAGGGGGAGAGCTCTTGCGTAGGGCATGTCCTTGCTCGGATGCCCGCGAGCTTTGCCTCAAAGCGCCACGTGATAGGCTCAAACGACCAGAACCAGCTCCTTCCCGGCATTACTTTGGTGGACCTGCACTTTCCCTAGCATTTCCTTTCATGAAAGATCTTGCTTGTATAATCCAGGGAGCCAGTGAAGGGCTGTGCTCGGAGTGACATCATGGAGATTTTTCTCACTTCTCTCACTGCTCCCTCCAAGTGGGAGAGGGAGCCCAGCTGGTGCTCAGCAGGGCTCAGCGCTCTCACCTGCGCAGGACCTGCTCCCGGGGGCACAGCCCTGAGGACGGCTCAGCTGTTTTCTACATGAACAGCTGCACCTTTCAAACAGAATTAGATCGTTTTATCCCTTCTAGCCTGGCAGAGTGCGCTTCAATGAAATTTGGCACTGTGAGGAAGTGGAGTTAGCCTTTTCAAACAGCGGGCTCTTTCCTCCCCCTTTGGGAGGTGACAGGAATACAGGCTGGATTTCACATGGGCAGCAGCATGCTGGTCAGAGGAAGGCAAAGCCCTAAGTCACCAGGCAACAAGGCTGTGGCTGATGCCTCTAGAGCAGAGGGCTCGGTCCTTGGATTTCTCGCGTAAGCCATTTCAGCTCAACTCCAGGCATAGAATCACAGAATGGTTTGGGTTCAAAGGGACCTTAAAGATCATCTAGTCTAACCCCCCTGCCATGGGCAGGGACACCTTCCGCTAGACCAGGCTGCTCCGAGCTCCATCCAACCTGGCCCAGACATTGAATATAGATAGAATGGTTTGGGCTGGAAGAGACCTTAAAGATCAGCTAGTTCCATGCCCCCAGCCATGGGCAGGGACTCCTTCCACTAGACCAGGATGCCCCAAATCCTGTCGAACCTCGCCTTGAACGCTGCCAGGATGGGGCAGCCACAGCCTCGCTGGGCAGCTGGTTCCAGTGCCTCACCACCCTCACAGTGGAGAACTTTCTTCCTAATAACTAATCTAAATCCACCCTCTTTCATTTTGAAACCGTTACCCCTCATCCTACAGCTACAGTCCCTGAGAAAAGAGCCCTTCCCCATCTTTCTTACAGGCTCCTTTAAGTACTGAAAAGCCTCTGTAAGGTCTCCCCAGAGCCTTCTCTTCTCCAGGCTGAACACCCCAGCTCTCGCAGCCTGTCCTCGCAGGGGAGGTGCTCCACCCCCCGGGCATCTTCGTGGCCTCCTCTCCAACTCGCATGACAATAATTAGGCGGTTTCAAAGCTCTCCGCGACCGGTGCAGGTACAGCTCGGCGCTCTAACCCGCTCCCGGACGGAGCCCGTTTCCCAGCAGCTCCACCCGAGCGCACCCTCGCAG
>NW_010393503.1:0-493 GCF_000710305.1 Buceros rhinoceros silvestris | reverse complement strand
AAGATATTTGTCCTCAGGATCTGTCACAATTTAGTGCAAACAGGTATATGCAGCTCTGACAAGCTCCCTGACAAGCTTTCTTCAAGATGGAAGAAAGGGAGAAGTCCCTCTGTTCAAAATGCTCATGCTCTGCCCTAAGGAACATCGAGCTCAAAGAGACAAAATCTTGGTGTCAGTGAGAGGTGTTCCAGCTGTATGGTGAATTATATCTCCACTTTTCATCTCAAGCTGAGCACTGATTGAACTTAATGCAAAGGGCTACCAGAAAAGATTGTTTGTTTTCGGCTGTAATGAGGAAAGAGCATGTGAGGTGTAGAGTGATAAAGAAAATGTATGTTTGCGCTTAGGAACACAATTAGGATTGAAATACACTTTAACATGTACCCTGCAATGCATTATGCTTAGTAAAGTTTTTAAAAGATCATCTTTGGCACGAAATGATGAATTTTTCAAGTGGAAAGTTTAGCTCTGCATTTATTTAGTCTAAGAGTTA
>NW_010393502.1:95122-106586 GCF_000710305.1 Buceros rhinoceros silvestris | reverse complement strand
CCAGGAGCCCTTCTCCCCCCCGGGGCTGGCTGCCGAGCAGGCGTGTTCCGGCGCTACCTGGCCGGGCTGCACTTCGAACCTCACGCTGCTGCTTAAAGGACAATTTGCAATGTCAGAGCAGCTTTTCTTTCCGTCACGAATTTTGGCTGCTCATCTTGTGACTGCTGGCTGCAGGCTGTAATTTTCTCTCTATATATATGTATATAATTTTTTTTTTGCATTTGCAGGCAGGCAAACCAAAGAAAACGGCTTCTTGTCCTCTGTTTCTGCTCTCGTTTAGGATTTGATTTGCATCATCTCTGAGCCTATTTAAAAAAAAAAAAAAACAAAACAGAAAAAGCAAACCAACCCCCCACAAAACATGTTGTGCGGAAGGACTTCCACTCCCTGGCTGTGCTGTTAACGTGAGCAATCAGGAAGAGCCTTTGGGGGCTGCAGGATCTCGCTACTCTGATGCTGCTGCTAAAGGTTTTGGTGCAGGGAGGCAAAACTGCTGCCTCTTCCATGCACTGAGCCCTGAACATCTGCATTTTGCTGCTGCTGCTGTGCTGTGTCTCACACCCTCTCTCCATGGACTGATATTTTTTTTTCCCTTTTCGTGGGGGGGGAAGGACAAACGGAAAATCAAGGCGTCTCATTGAGAGGAGCGAAATTGCCTTTATAGCTGTATTCTGGTGGATCTATTCTGAGGTTAATCTTTTTGGAACAGAAAACATGACGTCGCCAGCAAAATTCAAAAAGGATAAGGAGATCATAGCTGAATACGACACTCAAGTGAAAGGTAGGAGCGGTTTTATTTTCATCCCTTTTGCTATTGCAGTCCTGGCTGGCAATTGTAGGAGTTTGCAGTAGATGTTTGGGTGGGGAAGGGGAAATCATTTGCAGATTGCCTGGAATTTGCAGAGCTTTTGCATAATACAATGCTGGATGGGGTTTGCAGGGCTTTCTCCCATCCCCGTGGGGTAGGTTCCTCCTATTGCTGCTTTAAGGTATGACAGTAAGGGCATTTTTATGGAATGTAACAAATCTTTGAGTTCTGACAGAGCCATATTTTTCTGTCTGCCGTTCTAAAACGTGGCTTTGCATCTGAACTGTGAGAAGCCAGTTAATTGCTTTTTAATCCTCCTCCCATCATGGGAATCTTTTAAAAATCTGTGTAGTGTCAGCAGAGCATATATCCACTGGTGGCGATAGGGGACCCTGCCGAGGGTCCCTGGAAAGCTGTTTGTGCTAGAAAGTTCCATTATTCACGGTTTTGCTCTTGGTGAGTCCGTAATACCTCTGCCTGGTTTTTCATGCCGTGCTCCACTGTAACACCTCAAGGCTTCAGCGTGTAGCAGTTATACCCACTCGTACATAAATGAATAAAACCAATGCACCAGTGTTATTCCCATCATCATCAGGGAGGCAATAAAGAGTCAGAGGCGTATTTGCAATCATTGTGCAAGTCCTCTGCAGAATTCGCTTGGCTGGGTTTCAGGCTATCATGTGCCCTAGGTTAAAAAAAAAAAAAAGATGGTGAAATGTCTCCTTAGCTTCTTATTTTTGCAAAGTTTTCAAGATGACGCCTATTTGAAACAATAATTGTGGCTTGACACAGCACTGTTAGGAAGTTGTGAGATTCGGTGATTTATGCCCCCGGACTGGGGGCACTTGGTGAGGCCACACCATGAGTACTGTGTCCAGTTTTGTCCCCTCACTCCCAGAAGGACCTTGAGGGGCTGGAGCATGTCCAGAGAAGGGCAGCGGAGCTGGTGCAGGGTCTGGAGCACAATGCGCTGAGGAGCAGCTGAGGGACCTGGGGGGGTTGAGCCTGGAGCAAAGGAGGCTCCAGGGAGACCTTCTGGCTCTGACAACTCCCTAACAGGAGGTTGGGGCAAGGCGGGGTTTGGACTCTTCTCCCAGGTGACAGGACTAGAGCAAACAGCCTCAAGTTGCTCCAGGGGAGGTTGAGGTTGGTTATTAAGAAGAATTTCTTTACAGAGAGGTTTGGGCAATATTGGAACAGACTGTGGTGGAGTCCCCATCCCTGGAGGGGTTTCCCAGCTGTGTGGAGGTGCTGCTGAGGGACATGGTTTAGGGACCCTGGCAGTGCTGGGGGAATGGTTGGGCTCGATGATCTTAGAGCTCTCTTCCAACCAGATGATTCTGTGATCTCATCGGTTCAAACTTGCTTGGTATGCTCACAGCGTGCAGGAAGGTGGCCTTTGGGCAGGGGCTGTTGAGTTAAATCAATGCCATTGGAAACACCGCGGTTTAAACCCAAGTAGGAAACCTGGATTAAACCTGACAATTACAGCATTGCTTTGCAATTATGTACGTAGTTCTTCTTCCTACTGGGAAGGCTGTTCACTGGTTGCAAATCATTCAAATGTGGTGGTGTCCTCCAAGAAGCATGTCCTGCTCTGCACCCAGCTGGGGGTTTGACTTTTCTTTTCCAAATGCTGGGCAGGTGTTTATTTTGATCATTATTTTTTTAATTTTCAGGTTCTTGAAGTTCAAAATGGAGAAGGGCGTGTTTCTTTTTTACTGGTTTGGTTTCTATTCCTGTTTTCTAGCTGTCTCTGGAAATGGGAATTGAAGGAAGGGTAAAATTAGAGGCTTGTATGTTCTTTCATTATTTACCCCATCAAAATGTGCGTGTTAGAGACAAGGCTGTAGTCACAATATTTGTGAATAGTGCACAATAATAAAGAAACAAGGCTTTAGAATTTGTACAGCGCATCATCTCACTCAGGGTTTTTTTGTGCCTTAGAAAAGAAAGGGAAATCTTTCCCTTTTCAAACCAGAGCCCAACAAGATGGGTAAAAGGGAGATGAGATTGCTGCCAAAACTCAGCACATCGCTCAAGGTGCTTATGCAGAGACCTGTCAATTAGCTTGTAAATGTGGTCCCAAAAGTGAATTGTTGCAGCAGCATATTGATTTTTTTGCCTTTTGCCTTATAAAATGTTTCTGTCTTAAATATGGGAGGTTAAGAAGACTGGAACTGGGTAAATGAATCATGAGGAGCTGGGAGAAGGGCATTCCCTTCCTGAATTAGGGGTGAGGCCAGCCATGAGATTGTCTCGGGATATTCATGCTCTCGCAGCTCAGCTTTCCCTGGCGACTCCAGAATTGGCTGACGGGAGGTGCTCATCCATCCCGGTGCAGGTGGCCCAAAGAACTCGAGAATACATGATGGAATGGTAACAAACCTCTCCCTAATCACCTGGCTTGTCTCACAGTACAGGGGGGAGCTTCCCTTCCCCACCTGGCTTCAGCCTTTCACCAGCGCTTTGCTAGTGGCGATCATCATCCCTCTGCTTTTAGCTATCAAGTTTGGGGGAATACTTTGAAGTTAATATGCTCATCTTAAAACATCATGGAACTTGCTTTCCACCTCTCGGGTCCTTGGTTCTGAGCTGGGTAGTGGTTTGGCTCTCTAGGGAAGCTCTCAGGAGCAGGAAGACTTCTTGCCTAACTCCTTGCAGAGCTGGGCTGGTCCCTGCCTCAGTGGGATGGTGAGGTGGTACTAAAGACACACATACATCCAAAAGTGTGCTGCTGCCTCGTCATCAAACATACCATGGTCCTTACACAAAAATGTTGGTGTCTTGGTCAAAGTCTGACCTCGTTGAAGGGAATGGCACAGAAATGGTGTTATCTCGGATTAGGGGTGGCTTGGTGCCATGAAGCAGTCGCCGTGGGAGTGGGATGGATCAGGTGCTGGTGTGCTACAGAGACTCTAAGGTGTCATCTCACTGAGAGAATGCTTGTGTTTTTTACTGGCGTTTAGAAACTTACTGCATTTTGGTTTTTTATGATACGCGCCATTCTGGCTGCGTGTTGGAAACCGCGTTTGGAAGCTTCGTTTAAAACCATTAATCCACAAACACATACTTAAGCACTTTAACTTGTTACTAATGGAATGATTGAGCTTTGTTTAAAATTTAACGGTTTTAAGTTGCTAATTGAAAACTATTTAAGGAGTAGTCGGTTATGGTAATTAGATCGTTGTTATGCACGTTTTTTTGTTTTCTGTTGATAAATGGATTTGTTAATTTTTGTCATAAAAGGTGTGTAGGGGCAACGGGGGTGCTGATGAGTGAAACTTCCTGTTCTCTCTTGGCCGAGAGTTCTTTGCCTCTTTGGGGCCGGAGTTAGCTGCTCTTGTGTTTTCTGCTTGAAGCTGGTGGCAGGGGAGCTCAGCATCAGGAGGAAGTGAATTTCTGAAGTTGAGGACTATTTACCTCTTACACGTCAAACTCTGTGCACCAGGTGTCGGGGTTGTGGAAGGAGCGATGTGTTTCTTCCCAAGCCCTTGTGCGGCGTGGTGCAGGTACTGGTGCAGTGCATCCGTCTTTGGAGGTCGCTGGAGGCAGACTGGAGCCAGCCTTGAGTTACCTGGTCTGACCTCACAGCAGACCACTGGCGCCTGGTCTGGATGACCTCCTGGGCTCCCTCCCCACCCAACGCGTCCAATGACCCCATGGTCTCTAGTATCTGGAAGTTCAATTCCAAACTCTCTGCCTTCTGCAGAGGTGAATTAACCTGCGGAGGTGTCCAGGCAGGGTGGCTTTCCTCAGCCACTGTGGTGACCTTGGGTCTTTTGCCTTTAGGTGATGCAAGCAAAGTCTACGTTGGCTTTGGTTGCGTGGCCGTGCCATCTGTGCCTGAGTGTTACATGAGGTTGGCGAGGAGAGGATGCCAGCATTAGTGGGCTCGTCTTGCAAAACTGGTTGACGGTGATTCTGTCGTTGAGGAAACTCTGAAATGGCTGCATGTCATGTGGTAGGAATTCTCCTGACAAGATGACATGGGGTCAGCAGGAGAGGGAAGTGCTGCTTTGATACGTCTCTGTACCATGTGCTCACAAAGATTATGAGTTCTGTGAAGCTGGAAAGTGAGATTCTGTGGTCTCCATATGGAGCCTTTGATATCTCAAGCTCATCCCCTTGTCTGGATTGTCTCTCCCAATTCCTTTGTGCAAGTTGCGGTTAAGCAGAGATAATTAATTTATGCTGTGCAGTGTATTCCATGCGATTGGGATGCAGCCTATCTGTGCCCGACCAAGGACTGCCGGGCTGGTTTTCGGTTTAATGTGTTACATCGGGGCGTACGTTTGCTGAGGAAAGAAAAGCCAGTGATTTGTCTCTTAATTCTCCTCTTCTTTCTCCTCATGTCCCACGGGAGTCTTATATTTAATTAGTTTGTATAAAGCTTCAGTAAATAGCTTCATGGTTTGGGCTACAGAAATTTAATACTGGAATTTTTACGCAGCGAGGGTTCGTAAGTCTCTTCTGTCCTTGAGCAGTCTCTAGCAAAGGTGAAAATGCATCTCTTGCAGATCTTGCAGCACAGCCCAAAAGCGCTAGGAATATGAAAAATAGATGAGGTAATTTATAGCAGGAGTGAGCACAGCACAGAGGTGGCCACGTGGTTATTTAGCTGAGCGTGTCTTGAACTAGGAGAAGAACAACTTCAGGCAAACCTCCCCACTGCCATCAGGCTCAGGCTGCTGTAATGTCTAAAACTTTCTTAAAATCTCTGGAAAATTGCTGATAAATTTCAGATGTGTCCACTTCTCCTCTCTGGGCTGAACGACGGAGAGTGTGTTTGGTCTGACGGTGGCCTTTTGCCTTAAATGCTGCTTAAAAGTGCCTTGGATGATGCCCTCAAGACTCATTCCTCTGGTACCTCTGCTGAGCATGCCGAATGCTGGGGGCAGCTTTTAATGCTGGAGAGGTCTGGGGAGTGGTTCAGCCCTTCTCTGGCAAAAGGCTGCCCCAGTAGCAGTGGCTGGGGCAGCAGCTGTGATTTGGGGGCTGGAAAGGCAGAGTGGTGCTTTTGGAGGTGGTTTGAAACAAAACTGGGGTTTCTCTCAACTGTTGAAATTGTCCTCGTTGACTCGGCATGTGTGGCGCCTGTCTGGGAAGAAGGTGTTTGAGGAACTGTCTTTAGATTTGTAGGTGGTGAGTTGAAGTCGCTGTTGGTTTTGTTGCTTAGCCTGTGCTCCTGGGGGTTTTCAGTGCTGTTGGTGTTACCTAGATACGATGATTTCTCTTTTGTCTTCATCTTCAGGCTGGTCACTGCACGCTGTGACTCTGGTGGCAGGTCAAGCACCACGTACGTGTGCTGTCAAGGGTACGGCCGAGCCCTCGGCTGCTTCTTCGGCAACGCCCGTTTGATACCCCGAGCAAACAGACTTTTCGGCCACACGCTCTGGTGCGGTTGAGTGTGGAATGGGTTTGAAATTTGAGGTTTTGAGTTTGTGTGTATTGGATTACCATTTACATTTAAAATGTAAAACTACCTTTTAAGGGGTTTTTACAGTTAATCGTTACTCTGTGCGCGTAAGTGATTCCATTTGTTTGCAACAATGACTTGCTCCAGACTCTGGCTATGGGGCTGCTGTAGACTCATCTGGTTTTCTGCAGTTCCTGATAGTGCTAATCCCTTGAGTTTTGGGGTGGGATTGGGCCAGCGACGCAGCCGCTGCCAGAAAGGGGGAAGGGGCTGTTGGAGCTGGTTTGATGTTATGGTGACAGTTTGTATTTCTTTCTGCCCCGTGAACGGTTCCTGCTAATGGATTATTAATGAGGAAGAGCTAGAAGAATGCAGAGTCTTCCTTCTTTCCTCCCTCAGCTGCAGATTCAAGTATTGCAGGCTGGAGACCAGAGCTGCCCAAAGCACTCGGGCCACTGAAGTGCTGCAGTTTCTTCCAGAAGCAGAAGGAATTCCAGCGTAACTCCAGTAGGGTTTCCATAAAAAGGTTACTGGGGATGGCCGGTTTTCCTGAACTCCCAACTGAGGGAGCTCCACGACATCTTTTCTTAGCTCTAAACGACTTCCTTTTGTGGTTGGGGTACACATCAGGATCTTTTTGTTTTTCTGTTAGTTAAAAGGCTTGACTTCTCTTTTGTGTGTGTGTGTTTTTAATGCTTACACATTTTTGCCCATTTTGGTAACTTACTTGGAAGAACCTATTTGCCTGGTCAACTTTTTCAGCTGTCTCTATGCGGAGTGAAAAATCTAAACCGTTGGTGAAATGGAAAGTATGTTTGAACACATGTTCTTTTGAACAGCTTTTGCTGTGCCACGCACAGTTGATATTCATTACCTCTGACTTTATTTAGTTCATTTTTGTATGACTTTTGCAGATTTCATGCTTTCCTTTTGAGAATTTCTACATCTTCATGGGAGTCCTGCTCTCTGAATATCATCAGCGTTTTGTAGGCGATGGAAGCAACTGCAGAGCTAGGGTTTGAGTTGCTGAGGGATAGAAAAGTATAGGAGAAAAAGGGAGAAAGGGTCCTAACTTCCCATAATTGCATCGTTAGAGACCATTCTTCATGTGTACAGGCCAGGGGAGCTGCTGTGCCCTGTGGCACATGAGCAGCTCCTGGCTTTTTGACTCTTGAGAAGGAGCCAGGTAAACAGATTAACTGTAAACCAAGAGTGGATTTTAATCTACAGCCATGAAGTGCTGTGGCCAGGCAGTTTGGCCAGTCCTACTGATTTTGAAGTTCTTTTTTTTGGTTGTTTTTTTTTTTTTTTATCAACAACCTTCCAGGCAGATGGCCAGGCAGTTTGGCCAGTCCTACTGATTTTGAAGTTCTTTTTTTTGGTTGTTTTTTTTTTTTTTTAATCACAGAACTTCCAGGAAGAGCCTTTTGGCTCCTCTTAAGTCAGGAAGGGTTTTTTGGTTTGTTTTTCGTACTGCTGTTGTTGGACAACAGTTTTCAGGCAGAGTATGTAGTGGAGCTGTGCAATTTATAGATGGGGAGGGCTTGCAAGATGAATCTACTCAAAATATCGACAGTTGTTGCCTGGGAATGAGTCCCTGGCTCTTTCTTTGGACAGCAGCACACTCCTGCTGCAGGGGCATGCTCCGGTGGTCCTGCCAGGAAGGGGGGGTTTGCTCCTGACAGACCCGTAGCTGCCAGCATTGCTATCCTGCTCGCTCTGAACAAGTGGATCGATCGTTTTCTAACCCAAGAGCCTAAGCCTCAGTCAATCAAACCAGTCCTGTGGTGTTGGCGGGTTCTCCTAAGGCAGACTGTGCAGGGGAAAAATCGTGGTTTTCTCGCTGTAGCAGTTGGTTGTGGTTGGTTTAGGAGCTGAATGAACGAAGCAGAGATTGGTATTTCCCCGTGTCCACCGTCGTGTTGAGACACGAACTGATCCCCTTGTTCCCCTCTCAGCAGGGAGGGAGTGAGCCGTGCAGAGCAGGGTGGACAATGTCAAGGAACATTCTGGGCCGTGGCATGTCACGTATGATTATGCCTGTATTCAGGGAATATTTAAGATGCCTGTTGGATGAGGTTTAAGTATTGTGGATAAATTGCTCTGGTGTCTTTCAGGATGCTCCTACTCATTAGCACCTAATTGGTGTTAGGGAAATTCCACAGAACCTTTGTCTTTGTGCAGAGTAGTGCAGTTGTGCTGCTAAGAGTATCTGTCTGGTCTCTAGAACACATTTTATGTGATGTTCTTGCTTTTAGGGAGGAGGAGGGGGAAAAAGAGGAGTTACTCACATGTTTCATTTGCACTGTTTGTTATTAAAATATGAAGAAATTCTATACAGGGGCAGGATTGTGAGTCCAGCTCACAATTGCTCTCAGCTCCAGATGTAGTTCCTTAACTGGGCAGTGCTGGGGCAGCCACAGGCAGATGGTGGCTGTGGTGTGCTTGCTGGCACACAGCGACTCTCCTTCCTCCGTCCCAGTTCATCTGGGGAGGGCTGTCCTCAGTGTTTTACTTGGAAGCCCCAGCTCTGATGTTAACTTCTCGTAAGGCTATTAATGGTGTGTGAATAACCATCCCGGCAGTTTTGATCAGCAAAAAGCAATGAAGCTTTCTAGAAAATGGATGCTTTTCTACCCTCTTGGAATCCTGCAGCAGTGTCATGTGCCCGTAAAGCAGAATTTGGACACGCACCCAAAGGCAGGGCCGGGTGAAGCTCACTGAGATGCTGGCGTGCCCTCCACGGGGGCTGCTTTCCTGACTGGAACATTTAGCAGATCCCCTGGCGGGGCTCTGTGATTGATTTATTTAATTTTTTTGTCATCAGGAGATGTAAATTCAGTTCTAAGTACGGTAAAGCAGGTCTGTTATAGGTGTGTTTTGAAGATTCCTGTCTGATGAACTCGAAGTGCTTTGAAAGCTCAGCACAGGAGTAAGCAGCAGCCATTATTACTGGGAAAGCCCCTTGTGTCGGTTTTTGTTAATGGGCGCAGTGGATGTGTTAATGAGCGATCAGGACAAAGCACAGCGGAGCAAGTGTTCTGTGGGCTGTGGAGCTGTGGAGGTGCGGAGCCCCTGCATTTGATAACCGGTTCTTCAGAAACATAATAACTGAATATCTCTGTGAAGTGGTTTGGAAAGGAGCCTGGTTGTGCTTTGGTCTCTTTAATGACAGTAACTCTTCCTCACTTTGCTGTGTCTCCCCATCTGTGGGAGGAGGACTCCTGCTTCGTCCCGGTTACGCTTTAGAAAGAGCATCCGTAAAGCAGCAGTGGTTCTGCTGCCTGGTGGGCTTCTTGTACCCGCCTGTGTCCCAGCTTGACGGAGCGGACTCCAGTGCTGCAGAAAGATGCTGAAATATGAACAAAAGACTTTGCCAGTAAATGACTTTAAAGTGTGCAGCTGGAAGAGGGAGGGGGAATGGGTTCTGTGCTTTCTGGAGGGAGGAACAAACGCAGCACTACAAAGGTCACAGGATACAGTAATGATGTTTGGATGGAAACTTAACTTGCTATGAATGAAATTGCGCTCTTGTGCTTTCTCCCTGGAGCTGAATGTCTAAAAACTCTGGATACTGCTTGTTCTGCTTCTTTTTTTTCCTTTTCTTTTTTTGGCTCTTGTGAGCTTCCATGAGTTTGCTGTAGAAAAGAACAAACTGGGAGACTGGAGGACGGACGGCACTGCTGCTTGTGCTAGAAGAGGCTTTGATACGCTGATCTCTGTTGGGTTCATCAGAGCTGTGACTGGGTTAGTTTCTGGTTACTCGGGTACAACTGTTTGCAAGTCGAAGTTTTGTCTGTGCTAAACAGATGTGTAGGGGTTTCTTAGGAGGGAATTAACTACCTCACCAAAAACACTAGCACGACTGACCAGGGTGCTGGATACAGAACGTGGGCTAAGCACCCCTTGGAGCTGACTCTTGGATCCCTCGAGTGTTCATTTTATTTCCTGTGTGGTGAGAAGTCTCATTACTGAGGGCTAAATTGCCTTTTCTTCCTCCATGTGCTCTTCTCCCGCCCAGATTGCTTGTTCTTTTCTCTGAGGTTGGTTTGATCTTTTATTGATCCATATGTTGTTGTTACCTTCCATTATATCATTAATTTCTGCTTGTAACAATAAATTACTTTACCCCAAAGTGTCGGAGAAATCCTTTTATTTAGCCCAGTTGTCTAATGCCAAACACATTCGCATGCCTTTTCTTCATATTTAAAAGGAATTAATCTTTACTTAGGCTTTAAATCAAATTATTTCCCCCATCCCTGTCAGAATGAACTTGACAGAAGGTGACTGTGAAGGGCTCCCTGCGTCAATGAATTTATGCCTTTTACTGTTTAGCCACAGAAATCTTGGCTAAAAATGCCGCCCCCTCCCCCCTCCCTCCCTCCCCAACGTGCCCCTGGAGGTTCAGGGGTAGGTTCCTTTCAGATTTAAAACAAGGGAACAAATTCTGGCACTGTCCTCTCTGGAAAATCCCTGTAGATAGAGTTGTCTTTTATGTCTTGAAAGCAGTGACAGCTGCTGCCAACAAGTGAGAAAGTGGTTTGGTTTGGTTTTGGAGTTTATTTTGTTCTGAAACCTGAAGTTATTTTCTGGTTAACATCCTCTAACAGCTGGTCATTCTTGCTGTGATTTATAAACTTGCTTGACTGTTACTGATGAATTTCTAGCTCAGGGAGGACCATTACAGCACTCCAGTCTTGGAGGAGGGAAGGAACTTGCCATCGCCAGAACAACACGCACGGAGTGGATGGGTACGCTGGTTTTCTGCCGCTGGAGGTTTCTGCAGAAAGCGGCATCTGTAACTTGTGACGTTCCATAACAAATACTTGCTGGAAGCTGAAAGAGCAGCTATAATTTTCTCCATGCTCTGTTGCCTTTTCCAGCTCTCTCGCATTGTTTCAGTGGGTTTGTGATTTGGTTTCATGCAAATAGTTCTCATTCATGCCCCACCCTCAGCCAAACCCAGCTCTGGCTGCTCTGGCTGGGACCAAAGTGCTGCTCATTTGCTCTTACCTTTAGTTCAAGGGTGCTGGATCTTGTGAAAGGTTTGCTCTTGTCCTTGCTGTGAGAAATTATTTCTCTGTTGCCTATTTAAACACATTGATCAGTTCTGCAAGGTTGATGCCTCTCCTTTCCCGAAGGATGTTGCTTTGAGACCTCATGTGGGAAGGCACAGGCAGAGGGTGGCAGCTGCATGTGGCTGTAGGAAAGAGAGAGTTGAATTTTATATTTTTTTG
>NW_010393502.1:62399-95030 GCF_000710305.1 Buceros rhinoceros silvestris | reverse complement strand
GAAAGAGTGAGTTGACTTTTATCTTTTTGTGAAAGGCATCAGTATGCAGCCGCGCGCTTGGGCTGGCTGTCGTGGAAAGGTTACGCTGTGCTTACAGAACTGCTTTGAAGCTTTGGGAGGGACAGTAAGGACAAAACCAACTTTCTGCACTAAGGGCTCCCCGATCTACAAGGAAAAAGGTTCCTTTTCCTCCCCTGCCTCCCCTTTTTTCCTCTAGTCACGTGCCTCTCCTAAAGCTTATTTAACAAAACAAAATCCTCCCCCACCCCGCCCCTTATAAAGTGAGGAGGCAATGAAATACCAACTGTCAGATACAGCTGCAGGGCTCTTGGTGCATGGAAAAGAACCAGCATGGCTTGGGCTACTTCAACCAAACTCACCTCTCCCAAGTAAATAAACACTTCATACACTGAAAGACAGAAAAATAAGGGTTGTCCACAGATCTGTTAAAAATGACTCTGTGTAAGAGAAGAACACCTGACTCTAAATGGTTAATGGGCAAGATTCCACACTACTGCCCTGAGCTAACAGCACTGGCAGGCTTTGGGGGGGTGGGTATTTCATTGCCTCCTCACTTTTTAAACTCCTCTTTCACTGACCATCGTAACCAGCTGTAGGGTCCAGCCTTGTGATGACACCTTGTCTGTCAGTGCAAGATGTTCATGCATCATATATAGTATTTATCGTTGAGAACTCTTGCATCTTTGATACTTAAAAAAGCCCAAAAGCCAGGGTTAGCTTTTCCGTAATTCTCTGATGGTGAAACTTCCTGTTTTAAGCATTATAGACATTATTCCTCAGTAACTTTGAAGCTAAATAAAGCAAATTATTTCTGGATATACTGCAATTTACTTTCTTTTCTCTTTAAAATTCTGTCCATTTTCCTTTCAAGGAGCTTTACATGGCTTATGATCATTGAGCGAACATCCAGTCTAAGTCAGCGTTTTTACTGGTCTCCTTCAGTCTGTGAATGAGTTGGTTTGTAAGTCCTGGGTTATGGGACAGCTGGACCGTGCCTACAGGTATCCCTTCATTGGACTCCTTTCTCCCTTTTATTCCTCCCTGACTTCTGCTGTTGGGAAATGGTTTGGGTAATAAGCAGGAAATAAACACTCCCCTGAAATTTCCGAACACAAATAAACAGGTTTGCTATTTTTAAGTGCCAGTTTTTTATGATTCTTCCAAAGTTCTTTTTGCTCCACTGGGATTGAGTCTTGAATGAATGTTTTCTTTAAGATTTATTTTTAGGAATTAAAGGCTTATGTGAACTTCAGTGCTGGCAAAGATACTGGACTGCCAGACCTAGATGTCAAATTTGTATTTTAAAATTTTGAAGTCTTTAAGCTGCCAAGAAGAGAGGCCCAGTGAGAGTACTGGAAAAGATGCTCCTTTCACTGCCTCTTGTACCGGAGTTTTGTTGACACTTCCCTACATCTGTGAGAAATACTTAATGTTGGAGAAACCTGCCCTGTTCCCACTGAAGCTGAACTTCAGGGCTTTGTGAAGATCTTCAGATTAAATTGGAGAAATCTTCTGGGCCATAAATATTTCTCTTGGTGGTAGAGCAAGCAGGAAGCGCTTGTCACTGGGGGACAATTCCCCGTCCTTTCCTTGTGCCTGAAGTGCTCTGGTTCCTTGGGGCAGACTTGGCCAGTCCTTGGGGATGTTGTTTTGCATTTGTGGTGACAAGGGGCTGTGCCAGAGCAAACAGAAGAGCCCCCGAGCTGCAGAGACCTTCTCCTTGTTTTAAGGCAGGGTGCTGGGAACTGCCTCTTGCTTTCCAACCCATTTATTTGTCCAGCCAAAGCAGAGTCGGGGAGGCTGCTGCAGGGCCCTTCTCAAAAGCTGCAGTTTTAGGAAGCTTTCTCGATGCTCCCAAGCGCTGCTAATCCGGATGGAGGTGTTAATGCTTTTGTTTTCCTTGTCAGCCGAGACCAGAATAGACAAGGAAAAGATACACAACAATTGGATATGTTTGAGGAAGAGGAAAAGTGTGTCAGGAGCAAAGAAAAATCTGCTTTGCCTTGTCTGTAATTAGGGTGGGCTTAAAATTTCAGCAAGGGCTTGGCTCCTTGGTGACTTTGTTCGTGTCTTGGTGAGGTTAGACTGTCCTACGGATGTGTTGGACCGTGGATGTTCTCTGCACGGTGCTGACAGCAGGTATGTCCGTTATTGCTGATGGCGAATTGGTTAATACGGCGGTTCGTCTAAATAAATGAATGGTGCAGACTGGGCTTCGGTCATTGCTGAAGTTCGTATTTTTACACACCTACTATTAACTTTCTGGAGTAGGGAGGGTTTTTGGGGTTTGATTTTAGTTCGTTTGCTCAGCGAGGTGCAGCTTTTTGTCCATCAATTCTGTAACTGCCCACACGGGCCTTGGGAGAGTTTTAACAGCGAGTGGGTCCTTCCTAGGAAGGCTTAAAATCTGCCATCGAGCGCTACAGGCTTGGGGCTTAACCTCATGTTTTATCCAGCCAAGTAACTTGTTATGGCTTAATTGCTGCCATTTTCGATCGGACAGAGGTTAGTTTCAGTTTTCTCCTGTTGGCAGGGTTGTTCTAGATGACGTGAGAAGTCCAGTGAACACAGTCAGTGCAAGGGAGCTGGGTGTCAGCGAGTTCACTTTTGGGGGATGGCTTTTTTTCCTTTGCTTGCTCAAGGGTTCCTTAATTATGTTTTCCTTAATACACTGTTCACGTGTAGCAAGCTGCAGCTTGGGAGTAAGTAAAATCCAGTTTAATGAGTGAGAAGTCAGCGTGGATGACTCAACCTTCATCTTTTTCAGGTCCCGATTCAAATTCACTCCCTGTTTGTAGCAATTGAAATGTCATCAAATGTTCGCGCTGTTGGAAGAGCTGGGAGTGACTCCTGTCGCGATGATGGATTGCACCACACCGCCAAAGCTGGTGGGCTCCGGCTCCTCCTGGCAGCCCTGGCGGAGAAGCAGGAGCTGGATGGAGGGTGGGAGGATGAATCAGTTCTCTGCTCCTCTACACTCTCTTTGGAGCTGGGAGGAGCTTTTGACTCTGGGTGGATAAAAGAAGAAATTCTGCCTTGGGTTTTTGCAGATGTCTTATGAGTGCTGAGGTGGTGATGGGGCTCCTGGGGCTTAAGTAACATGATTTTTTTTCAAAGGACGATGTTTCTGTGTCAGTTATGACTCAAAAAATCATTTATAGAAATAACCTGAGTACATGGCTTTGTGAATGGGGTATCTCTTCATAAGCAGATAGGAAGTTGTGCTGAGATGGGTGCAGTATCCCTAGGTGGTGGTGTTCATTCCCAGTATGTGCCTGCTGGTTTTGATATAGTTTGACTTTACAAATGATGGAGGTTGGCTGGTATCATCTTGTTCTTGGAAAGCAGGGGTGCAGCCCATAGCTTCTGATGTCAGCTTCTGTGACTGACCTGATTTACTTCATACCTGTCATCTTTATCGATGACTGGATCAGATTGCAGAGTGGGATTTTAGGACTTTTACAAACCTTTTCAGGTACTTCAGTAGAAAACCGCTGAGTGCTGGCTTATTGCAGGGATACTGGGAGGCAGGGGTTGTAACTGGGATGTATTTATGCATGAGAACAATTGTCTCTTCTGTAGCTCTCTCTGCCTCTATCTATGGTGGATACTCGTTTAAACCATAACCAGGTGGGAAATGGCAATGGCCTGGAGCCAGGAGCTCCTGCTGGAGATCCACACAGGATCCGCTCCGCATGGTTCTGTTCGTGGGTAGAGTTTTTAAACACCAGCCATCTCGAAAGCCCGCCTTGCTCTGATTTCCCAGGCAGCACTGACAGCCAAAGAGAAACTTGCTTGGTTTATCCTTTAAATAGCTCTGTGCTGGGAGGTGAGTAGTGAGAGCACGCAATGCAGCAATGGGATTGTGGGGGCTCTGCAGGGCTATTCTTAGCGGACAATAGCCGGAACGAAAAGCCCTAGACGCTGCATCATGTTTGGGCCATTGTGTGCCAGCGGTGGTTTTTAACTGGGAGAGCCAGAGGCCTTTCAGGATCTCCTCCTTTTAGCTCCTCAGTGGAGACCTCGTGCTGTTTTCCTTTGCTGGGGACAGAGGAGGTTAAGAAGGGAAGTGGCTGCTAAGTGACTGCTTTTAAAGCAGACTTCCCAGTTCGGCGCTTACGGGATGAGGTTTAAGACTACGGGATGAGGTTGGCGCTTACGGGATGAGGTTTAAGACTACGGGATGAGGTTTAAGACTACGGGATGAGGTTTAAGACTACGCTGCAACAGGCTGTATGCGTTTTCCCCATTGAGAGCTCAGGAGGAGCCAGCTCTTGCAGAGCTGAGTCAGCTCTCGGCTGGAAATATGGCTGTCTCAATACTGGTTTATTATTGTTTGTTTTCAAACGGAGGTTCAGGCGTGCAGAAGAGGTGATGATCTGTGTGTGTATATAACTCAAAAGCTGGAAACATCCAGGACTCCAGGGGAAGATGATGCAGCTGAGTGGAGTTCACCTCGACCTTGGCTGATGGCAGAAATGCACAGGATTTCTTGGCGTTTGGCGTCCATCACTCTTGTTCAGGAGTAACAAAACCTTAATTTTTAAGGAGCTGGGTTTTTTGACTGAGCAGGTATAACTTCTTTGCGAGAAAGTGGCCTGTTCCTTGTAACCTCAGGGGTACTAAAGTACATCTCCACAGACGTGTCTGTGTAAGGGAGAACCTCTGTTTCCAGCGCATGCAGGTTCTGACACCTCCATGTGTCAGGAATAGTGCTTAAATATTTAAATTGCAAAATAAAATTTTACTGGAAGCCGTAGCTAGACGCCTGCACTGTGTTTTTCACAGTACACTATACGAAGAGCCTTCTTCAAGTCTCACTTGCTGGTGCCTTTTCCCCTTCCCAAGCTTTAGAGGAAAACAGCAGCAGCTCCACAAATTGAGCATGGTTCTCTCTGGCTTTCTGAGGCAGTCCCAAATGACAGATTTGCCTGTTTCACAGTTAGATAAAGGCATTTTTAATGAATGATGCCACAGAGTTGAACTTCTCCTAGTTCAAGCCCTCCAGACATTTTGGGTCTGCTGAAACTGGGCACCCAGGAAACAGTGCCAACTGTTCTGCAGCACTGAGTGTCGTTTTATTATTTAAATATAATTTTAATAGCTCTTTACCTGGCTGACTTGTTTACAGAGCGAAACCGTGGTCTGATTTTCCTGCAGTGCTGTGTCTTGTTTTCTTCTGGTTTGGTCTGCGATTTTGTGTGGTTTCTGATAGTTCATCTCTGCCTTTCAACCGAACTAAGTTGAGCCCCGAAAAATAATTGCTAAGTGTCCTCTTGGAACGTGTCAGACAAGGAACAGTCTGTCATAAGTCGTTGGTGCAGTTTTCGAGAAGAGGGAACTGAAACCTCCGGAGGAAAGAATTTTCTGTTCATTCTATTTTGAGTATATTGTGAAATCAAGGAAAGCACAAACTAATATTAAACTTGAAATATAGATAGCTGTGTGCTGCAGCAAGAGTCAACGCTCGGGGTGAAGTGTGTGGAGATGGGGCAGTATATCCATGGGGCAGGGTGGTGTGAACAGCCCTTCAGCTGTGCCAAAAGACAGTTTTTTTGAACTGAACTTCAAGAAGGAAGATTGAGCAGAGAAGTGACGGGGCTAAATTAGAGTGACCTGCCGTGATGGGGATTTGCTCTGAAACTCTCCTCTTGGCGGATGGTCATCTAAAATCCTCCCTACAAAGTACAGAAGTGGTGGGGAGAGGTAGTCTCTCTTACCGCTCTGTTTCTAAGCGCAGGGCTCTGTATGACGCTGCTGCGCTGTTCTGCTCCCCGGGGCTGCCGGCGGGCTCAGCCGTAGGGGAAGCAGCTGCTGTCACCAGGCGCTTTGACTTCTGCCTCTGCAGGCTCTCCAGTTTGAGGAAGCTCATTTGCGTTGCTGAGTGCATTGCTGATGCCAGCTCCAAAAGTGGAGCCATTCGTTTCAGTCTGCTCCTTCTTGTACACCGGCTACCCAGATGCCCAGGAGTGCTGCTGGTGTCATGGTGGCTAAAAATGCATTTTTTTTTCAAGTTGGGCTGAGGTGGAAAGGCAAAATCTCTTCAGACTGATTGGCTTGACTTCCTTCCCATGTGATGGTTTCTTAGCTTTGCTTCAGTAGAGATTAAAAGCTGGACATCCTGTTCTTGAGGAGGTTTAGCACTTCTGGCTTGCAGCGTAGGTTACTTGTAAGGAGGAATGCTGCAGCGATTGATGCCTTCTGCTTATCTCATCAGCGTGATGGTATTCCCAGTCCACCAGGGAGTAACTCCCAGCCACGCTGTGGAACGGCCAAATGGAACGTCAGCAGCTGGGCCGAGCCCAGGGCTCTGAAATGCAGGGGATTTTCTTAGAGCTCGTTTTAGTCTGCCCTGTCTGCAGGCACGGGAGGATGAACAAGGGGGAGTGCGAGGGTAGGGACGGGACTCCTCGTTGCTGAACCCCGTAAATGCAGGGCAGGGGTAGGGATTTGTCCTGCAGAGGAGCGGGCTGTGGCCGTGCTGGCATGCACAGCGCTTCATGTTTGCATTCTCCCTCCCTTTGCAGCGATACTGCAGTACCACTGCTTGCCCTTTACGCAATTCTCAGTGTCCTCTTTCCTTCTGAAATGATGCTGGACAATTAATAACAAACATACTCTTTGATTTATCCTTTTTCTGTTTTGGTTTTCTTCTACCTGGTGCCCATTTGCCTTCCCCTAAGCTCAACCCCAACTTCCCCCTAAAAGCAACTTGCCAACAAGCTGCTGGAATTTACCAAACAAGAAAGCCTGGAGTTCTTAAAACAAAGAAAACCCTAAGAACAAGGCAGAGGGTCTGCTTTGCTTTTGTAATTCAGGACTTTGGCATTTGCTGAGTGCCTGCTTGCTCTTGCTGCAGAGCCTCTGTACTTGCTGCATAACCCATTTTCTTCAGGCAAATAAGCTGATTGCGTCCAGGGTTTTTTCTTTCAACATAATTTTATTCCTTTATAATTACAGCATCCTCTGCAGATGTTGGAGTGTCATAAAAATGAAATGTGGAAACAAATGTGAAGTTGTCATGGCGTGCTCCAAATTTGAGACAGTTAATTAAGCTGTCGGGGAGTAGTGGAAAGTTCGGCTGTCTTTATCTGTATGTCCTTTGGCAGATGACGAGCGGACTCCTTAATGGGAAAGGCAAATGTGGAATGAACTGTGTTCAGTGGTTTGGCTGTACCAGGGCGTCTGCTGGGGTGGGTAAAGGATAAAAACTACCCTGGACAATCAAGTCTAAGACTTGGATTTTTATTTGGTGCTGGAGCCATTGCTGATTGCTGTTGGGGAAAGCTGAGGTAGAAATGAGCAAGAACACCCAGGGTCTGAGTGTTCTTTCTGGCTGGTATGAAGAATTGTAGCCTGACGTTAGTGCTGGGAGGTGGCTGGTGTAACTGAGGAAAACTGGTGGGTCCAGAATTGCTTCTGCCTGGCAATGACTTAAGGGGGGTGGGACTGATTCGTTATGGTAACTGGTGACCTGATCTTTTCATGTCCTTTAAGACACTGTGGAACTGCGGGCTCCCTTCAGCCCCCCGTGTGCTACCCACTCTGGGCTTTTGTATCTGGAAACGTTGGAAAGTGAAGAGATAAGTCCCATGTGGATCCCAAAGGGATATGTGCTTCCTACCCTCGGTCTACTTTCAAAGATTTTCTGGCTGTCTCTAGCCCGTTCCGCAGATGATTTTGTGTAATCCTGTCTGGCGATTTGTTTCAAGACGTTGAGTTTTTTTAAAGCTCTTGTCTGAATGTTTTGTCCAGATGGTCTCGGTGTGAGTCAGCCTGGAAGGTGCAGCGTCTCTCTTTGATAAGGTTACTCTGTTCTGTGCAGATCGCTGGTGGCTTTAGAGCAGTGAGGGAACAGATCGCTCATGTTAATGGGAAATTACCATTCAGCCTCTTGAAACGAAAATAGGAGCAGAGCGTCTGAAGCTTTCACTGCTCACTTCCCCCTGCAAGATATTCTGATGTTCCTGCGAAAGTGTTGGATTTTAAATGGCGATAACAGATCCATCTGCCCCGGCTCCTCACAGGAATGTCTCTTGATAATAACAGTCCAGCTCTATGAGAATTTACAAATGTCAGTCACAGCTTTGTGGCATTAATGATTTATACACATAATGAGCAATAAAAGAAAATGAAACGTCTTGTATTGATAATTCATAATTCAGGGAAGTCAATGGCTGGATTTCCTACGTTACCTGAGGTGGTGTCAGCGTATAAATCAGATTTAAGTAAGTCTTATTGGAAGTTACACATGTAACTTTTTCAGTGGGGGTTTTACTACACCGTTGATTTTCTTGCTCCGTGTTGTTAAGGCAGGGTTGTTCATAGCCCTTCCTGACATGGTATGTATGTCACAGACAAAGCCCCTCAGAACCAGACAAAGCGCCGCACCATCTTTGCCGTCGTAATGAGACTGAGAACTGTGGATATTCCTGGGCTGCTTAAATCTCTGGGTAAACTGACCTGCGACCAAAGGATATTTCCTTCCTCTGATCCAAGAGCCGTTTTCTGAGGGAGGGTGAAGAGATGTCTTGCAGTACCCTGAACCCAAATTCACACCGAAACCAAGAGTGGCTGGCCCATAAAAGAGCTGGCACTCAGAAGCCTCCTGGCTATTTCTAATATTTCTGTGCTGGGCTGTCGGGTTGGTTTATTTGGGCGTGTTGTTTGAAGTCACTGGTAAATGAACCAACATAAACATTCCTTGCAGGGAGGCTGGCGGAAGAGCCGAGGCCGATCGCTTCACTCCCGGCTTCCATGTTGACTTTGGCCGGGGCTCTGCGGTGCTGTTCAGGGGCTCCTTTGGCAGATGGCTGGAGCTTCGAATAGCGAAGGGTAAATAAGTCACACCCAGCATCTGCATTGCAACAGTGAATGGGTTACGTGTGCTTTGGATTCCTCCTGTCCAAATGGCTTTAATAAATCTTGATTTAGTTTTATTTTTTGGTGGCAGTTTTGAGGGACTGAGTTGTTTTTCTGTGGTTGCATTCAGCAAATGAGAAATGGAGTGAGTTGCTAATCAGGGCTGGGGTGGAGCTCAAACTGTACGGAGGAGTTGTGGTATGGCCACGATCAGTTTGCATGAAAAAATAAAAAATGACTAAACTCAGAATTGTCTGCTGGGGGTTCGGTCCGAACTGGAAGAAAGAGAGAGTTGTAGTGCGGATCTTTAGGGGTGTCAAACCACTGAAGATAAACTGGTCAGGTCAGATATCGAGGGGCTGGAAGCAGAAGCCCTTGGCCAGGCGTGGAGGCTGCTTAGGTGCAGGACAGGATCCAGGGCTCACAGACATGAGGGGTGGTCAGGATGTACACCCCGAGATAGCCTGGTGTATCCAGGGGATCGCCCATCCTGCTGCAGCTCGCAGTCATGCCCATCTCCTGCTGCCAGCCAAGGCTCTGGGCAGAGGCTCCAGGGTACCAGGAGTGCTCCTCCTCTTCCAGCTCTCCAGGTCTCAGCAGCAGAAGCTCAAGCCCACCTGAGGTGAAGGTGCTGGCTCCTTGGTGTGCCGCGGTGCTGCCACAGAGCCCATGCTCACCACCTCGTCCTTTGAGGCCGCGGCAGACACCCACCACTCGCCCGCTTTCACACAGAAGGGCTTTTCGTTCCTGCCTTTGGAAAACGTCTGCAGTCACTGCTTTTGCTCTCATTTCTGCGGAGACGGAAGAGCTTCCTGCGTGTCGGCTGGTGCTGCAGGACTTCAGCTTGCCCGACTGGTTTTTAATAGAGGTAGTTTTTGATATCTAGGGGCTGAATTTTTGTGGAAACTTCAAATCCTGCAGAACTTTAACTTTTGCCCGGCTTTATTCAGGTGTTTGTAACAAGTGCATCATCTCTGATTTTTGCCAGGTCTTTCCAGTGCTCTGAGAGCGCAGGATTATTTCCTTCCCTCTGTCCTTGCTTCCGTCTGTTTGATAAAAAGGCTCCTTTTGACTTCTCAGAAGTGGAAGGAAATGACGCTGGGCAACACTCTGCTTCTCAGTGAACGTGTGCTTGATGGCTGCTGGCTGGGATGCTTGATTTCAGGGACTGCTTTGATTCTCTTGTCTAACCGGTAGTGGGAATCCAGCTTTGTAGCTGGTTTTGTGCTGGCTTCAACCGATTCGAAGTTATATATAGAAATCAATTTTTTTTCTTTTGACTATTAGTCATATGCTCGTATTGAACTTTGAGTGGTTTATTGTAAGAGTTGGAGCCATATAAATGATTTCTAAATGACGAAGTGTTCCTGTGTGTGTCTGTGTAAGAAGGAGGACCTGGGTGTTAATGTCAGTTTTCTGACAAAGGCACATGAAAAATAAGCATCTCCTTGTTCCTGATCTGGTCTGAGCTGCACTGATTAATGGGTGTTGCCGTAGCTGACAATGAACTGATAGAAAAATGACGATTCGCATAATTCGGGCTTTGCAGGCTCTGTCAAATATTCATTTTGCTCTTTACAAGAGCTGCCACAGAGTAAAACGCGGGTTCCTTTAATGCTGCACGTACATGGCTGAGCCTTCTAATACCGAAGGAAGGACTTCTGTGTTTCCCCCTAGGAAAAGCTGTGTGAGGTGCCTGTGCGTTCTCTGAGTGTTCCTGGTGTAAACTCCTTATGAATATGAACAAAGACTGAGCCGGAGACCAGCACGGAGCCTGAAACAGGACTTTGTACATAAGTTTTTTCCATGGTTTTAAATCAGGGTGCTCTCTGCTGGGTGTTAGGTGTGCTGCGTATGAACTAAAAACAATGCTCTGGTTTGATTTCTTAGGTAAACAGTTAGGACTGATTTATCATGAGCTCTCAAGCCGGTTTCAAGAGGCATTTCTTTGATTTTATGCAATGGTTCTGCTTTAATGGCAAGTGTTGGTTACTGCAGTGGGGAAGATGAGAGGCTGTCCTGGTGGAGACAGCTCTGTCATCAGTGTCCACTGGTACCGCGGGCAAGTAACGAGGATGTTTTTGATCTTGTTGAAGTCATCTGTGAAATGTCTGTAATGATGCTTATTATTCACCTCTCCTGGAATGTTTATGGTTAATTAATGGTTCTCAAAGGCTCCCAGAAACATGCATGGCTCTGTCTCCGCTGGGACTGCCAGGGAGGCAGTGACGACTGGATCAGGCGACTGAAATATATTTGACTCACCTCGTTGATCCTTTGGACAGTCGTCTTCCTTCTCCATGGACTGAGCACCTCACCCGGCATTCCAGCCGGAGGGAATCAGGAGTGTGAGGAGCGGGGCTGCGGGGATCCTTCATGGTTCACTTGTACAAGTCTCCAGGCTGCTGGCCTGCGGCTGGCTCAGGCGCTCGCTGTGTTATCCGCGACCGACCAGGTGGGTCTGTCCCTGCTGCTGTGTGGTGGCCCACCAGGAGCACATCCAGCCTCGCAGCTCCTGGGAGGTGGGAGGGCTTCAGCTCTGCTGTCGGCCTGCAGCAGCTCTGAAGGGTGGTTTGGCTACAGGAGACCGAGGGCTGGGAAGGGAGCGTATCAGCGGTACTAGGGAAAGGTGTTCGTTTCCATGGCAGCGTCAGGATGTCTCTGGAATAGTAGTGCTAACCCAAGGTTATCTTTCATGGGGTGGAGTTAGTGGATTTTAAAATGAACCCTCTTCCTTTTTGCTGCCTTTGTATCTTTAAGTAAAACTCCAGATAAATTGGTGTTGGTTGTTTAAAACATCGACTGAAGCGCAAAGCAAGGATGCAAATTGTTGATGCAACTAAAAAACCAATGCCACGTTTATCTGTCCTTCCTGCAGCTGCCTAAGACAACCATGGAAACTGGCAGTTGGCTGGAGGAGATTTTGAATTTAGTTTTCTCTGCTGTGCCTGAGAAGTGTTTACATGCCCCTTTTTGTTCCTCTTCATTTATTTCTCAATCACTTATGCATGTTAAACATGTAAGTTCCCAAAGAGGAGAGGGAGGAGGAGAAATCCTGAGGTGAAATTAAATTAGACACCAGCATTAATCATTCTGTTTGTAACTCTAAATATATGACATAATTCACCAAAGGATTTTCCTTTCACTGAAGATATTAAACCACATAACTTGTAATTGCTACTTCTGTTCTAGTGATTTTACTAATTTGAAAAAGTCACTTGAAGTTACTTTTGTGTAAAATACTTGGGATGAGAGTGTAAATACTAGGGCTTGTGCATTGGGAAGGAGTGCATGCTTCTTCTGGATTTTTACATCCCAGTATCTTTCAGCACTTCCAGACCTTACTCAACCTTTGAAGCAGCCTTGACAGAAAAATCATCGTGTCAAATGAACTGAGTTTTGCAGTAGGACCAAGGTGGCTGGGGATTGGGTCGGGGAACGTGCTTCGCCCCTGGAGCGTTTCACTGAGGAAGCAATTAGCACTGCGGAGGGTTTTGTGCCTTTCTGTATTTACAGGTGCCACTTTGTCCCCTATAGATGTTCCTGCAGGTGCACACGTGAACGTGGCAGTCGGGTGATGTGTAGTGTATAGTGAGTTTAATTTGAGATTCCTGAGGTGAATCGAAGCACGAGAACATACGGCAAATGCCAGGAATAATGATTGCTTTACACGTTCCTGATGAATAATTCAATTCAGTTTAGTTCTATTCCACCATTAAAATAAACCCCTCACAATATTTGACATAACACAGTTGAAACACTTCAAGAAAAAATTCTGGAAGGCAAAAGAAGCAGTTCTTTCAGTTCTGTTTGAATGACTGCTGGGAGTGGGCAAACTCCAGTTCAGGCTGGAGTTCTAAATGCTGCCAGAGCTCTTGTATCAGGTACCTGCGTGGCTTCATAAACAGAGGCACAGCCTTAATTATTTGTTAAAGGAGTGGGAGTGTTTGGAATGGAAATTATTTGCCCTACTTGGACAGGAGGGAAGAGACAGCAGCACTGCTGTACCTGACATCTCTGGGAAGCTGGGTGTGCGAAAGCCTTGAGCAGGGCTGCAGGAGTGAGGAATAGGAAATGTCTCTTGGAGCTTCGGTGTGCTGTAGCTCTTGGCATAGACCAAGGCTGAGCCTTCATCACCGGAGCAGAGGTAACAGCCTGCTTTGTCTTTGGCTGCATCTGAACTAAACCCAAAGGTGATGCTGGTAATTCTGCCTTTTACAATCCACTCTCCCAGTTCTGGGGTTATTTTGTGCTTTTGTTTTGTGTGATGCACAGAAGGACCAGCACACTGCAGAATGGTGGGATGCAGAATGATCCCACCTCTCCTGCTTTGTGGTGATGTTAGGACAGTTCTAGCTGCTTGGTTTTCTCCTTTATTTTTTTTCTTCAGTGAGGCATGGCTGTTCAAAGTGCAGTCTGTGGAGCATACTCAGAGCATCAGGAAATGAGTGAAGCTGGTCTGGAGCAGAGAGGTGTCCCACAGCCCTTATCTTGCTGGCAGAGCTCAGCCAGGTCAGCAGCACCTTGACTCTGCTTTTTGTCTCCAGGCCCTGTTCTGCTGTCTCTCCCTGATGGCTTGCCATTCTAGAATAAATAGACATTTCAGCTGAAAGCAGGTGCAAGCCTCTCCCTTTTTAGAGGAATTCAGTTCCTTTGTGCAGTGGGGAACACCTCAGTACCACATTCTTCAGTCACATCTCCTGTTTTGAAGTGACAAGCCATGAGTACCTGCACCCCTCCCTCCCTCTCTCCATGCCCAGGCGGCTCATGGCTTGCAAATGAGTTAACGTGGTTTCTGAAGGGTGTTTCTGTACATTTCCCACACTTCTTGGTCAGTCTGATGAATACTGGCGCTCTGATGCTCTGTGGAGAAGCCCAGGATTGGTCTCTGCTCACGAGCCTTCCCTTCCCTTGCTCGATATTTCATTCCTTCATAACTTTTTTGTGGTGGTGAAGAAGTTGAGTATAAATGTCAGTTAGTGTGCGGGACACACTGGCAGCGGTTGGCAGCGAAGGGTGGTGGGAGAGGACAGGGATGGTCCTGGGGTTGGTGGGTGATCAGGAGTTCGACTTCTCTTCCTCTGAGTGTGAGCACCTTGTGCGATATCCGGTGGAAATCCCCACTCCTGTCCCCCCTCCCAAAAAGGATCCAGAAACTTAACATTTCCATGGTAGCCAGCCTTGGTTTGGTGAGAAATCGAAACTACTCTGGTTGAAACTGTGTCCGGCAAGGGCTTAGCTTTATTCCTTACTGTGCTTCCTCACTGCTCTTGACTTCCTATAACTGGGAGCACACGCCACTGACCACCTTTTTTGTAATCAACACAGCATGGTTTGAGGAAGGAATCTCTTCTGGCTGGGACAAAGGTTTGAGTGGTCAGTAGGAGAGTGCGACAAAAGATTCCTGAGAGTCTGGAGCTTCAGGGAGACTTGGTTTGACCTGAGCAGGAAGTGGAAAGGGCTTTTAAAGCAGGAAAAAAACCCGTATGTTAAAAATGTTCACCGAATTTTGGGCCGTCTAGGGAGCGTTGGCTTTGTCACCCTGCATGAGAGGAAGCTGTTAAATAACTATTAAAAAGTTGTTTGCAGAGTGTATTATTTCAGGTTGCTTCATAGTCCCAGAGCGCACCAGCACTCGGGGTGATCATCACTGGAGGCCACAAAGAGTTCACCAGCTCAAACTGTTTTCTGGGTTCTGGATATATGAACCGGGGGGTATGCATTGCTTTCGATTGTGGTAATAGTCTACATGTCAAAATGACTTTTAAATTGTTTATTATATAAATCCATGCTGCGAATCAGTGATAAAATGCAGTTTTCATGCTTGCCCATAGGATTTTACCTAGCACTCGAAGTGGGGATGCATAAGCAAAGGTTTGTCAGGGTTTTTTGGGTGTTTTTTTTTGGCTTGGTGTCGTCTGCGGGAAACATTTAACGGCCTCAGACCATCCTGAACTAGCTGAGAACCTCCCTGCAGGCAGGAGGAGCATTAGCTCCAGCTGCTGGCCTGGAGCTCTGGGATTTTCACTTGTCTGAAATGTATTGATAAACGTCTGTTTGTTTGAGTAAACAGTTGTAGAACCTATAAATATAATATAGCTCAATGTACTTAGCCATGTCACCTCTCTGGGGTTTGGCGTGCACTGTGGATTACAAAGCTGGGGCGCTGCTGGTGCACATGGGAGGAGTTCCCCACGCTCTGCTGTCGGAATTAGGGCAGTGGATCCCTGCATACGGTAATTTAATCTGGATTCTGTTTTTAAACATCCTCCCTGGAAAGTCAACAGCATGGGCTGTGTTTTGATAATACTGAAAGAGACTTTCATGGCTATTTCTTTAGACAAATAAAACCCCAGTCTACATATTTAATTTTAATTCTAGGTGGATTAAATGTCTCGGCAACTTTGTCAACATGTTTAATAGCATAATTCTGAGCATTTGCTTAAAAGCTTTGCAGATCTGAAGCCTTCCTCAGTTTGCAGGCTGCGAATTGCAGATGAGTATGGGTATGGAAAACCAGCTTAGGGGCTTGCTGCCTTCACTGGGGGTCTAGCTGAAGGATGCTTGAAGTGATAACATTTCCCAGCTACCAGTTGTGCTGGAGGCGTTACGCAGTAGTGATAAAGGCAGAAGCGTCGGCCGCCTCCCTCCTTGAAATGACACTTCTGTTGTGCCTTGCAAAGCTGGTAGACCCAAGTAATTAGTGATGCAAATGTATTATGATGTAGGTATGTAAATAAAAGATGAGCGTCCTCAGTTCTTCACAGAGACTGAGACTCGCCTTAATTCCGGCTTTTCATCATGTCTTGCGTCCTCTTCTTTTACTTCAGTAATGCAAAACTTCACGCACTCATCCTGCACCTCAGAACGATTTTATCAATCTGTATTAGAAAGAATTTCAGCTCCTAACGCCTACAGTCCTGTTTATTACTATAAAGGGATTCTTGTCAATGGCTATTATTTCTCAAGTGGGTAAGGAATATCCTGGTTTTAAATGATAATTTACCTTTTCCAGGACATATTGTTTCTGACAGGATTATGAACCGGAACCCGAATCTCCCTCCTGGCTCTGCTCTTAAACAAAAGGCTGCGTTTTCTCCTCTTAGATCATTTTCACTTCAAAGCCGGGCTTTTAGATTACCAGCGAGATCTGTGATGATCAAGAGCTTTCAGCTACCAGCACAGTTTGTTCCATGAAATTTTTGCTGTTAGTATATAAAGGCTTTTCTCGGTCATTAAACCTCACAGCCTAGTCAGGGTTGTTGGGCTGCTGTCTGTCATTTGTCACAGCCCTATTTGTGATCATGTACCAAGAAAGAAATATTGAGGCTGTTTTCATGGAACTGCAAAGTCGTAAATTCTGGATTAAAGCCTTTCTTGGGTATGATGGCAGAGGAAATGCGAACAGTTCTTAGCAATTAGTGATGTGCTGGGAATGTCAAAATCCATAACCCCAAGCATTGTCTAAAACTTACTTAAATATTTAAAAGCTTTTAACTTTTACTCAAAGCTGTAATGTTAGTTGTCTTTAATTTTTGGAAGCTGACTGGAGAGGTAACTTCAACCCAAGCTGTAACCTTAACCCAAACTCTGTCAGGGGGCAGGGGATGCCTGCGCTGCCGCTGCCTCACCCTGATGAGACCCAAGTGAGATGGGGGTTGAGAAACTCGTCACAGACAAGGTGCAAGATCTAAAATTACTGCTCCAATCTTCTGTGCGAGGTGGGGAGTTCGTTCAGCTTGGGCTGCGTTGTCTTTCATAGGCTGCTGCGTAGCCTGGACGAGAAGGTGGTATCAGTGCTGTGCATGCAATGCAATGCTTGGTGTCTACCAGCTGCTCTGGGAACTGCTGCTTCTGTGCTGGGTGGGGGTCCTGACGAGGCAGGGGTAACCGAGCTCCAGGCAAAGGCTTTTAATCTGCTGACTTCCACCTCCCCATTCATGCTTCGGTTCTGTTCTGCTTTGATTTTGACGTACCTCCTGCTTGCGTTGAGCTGACGGGGCCCTAATGTGGGAGGAGGACCACTCCTGTCAGAGTGGCTGTGGGGGACCACGAAGTCAAGGCGAGAGTGTGGATGGGTTTGGAGTTCAGCTCTGCCAGCTGAGCGGATCTGTGTGGGCTTGTGATCTTGTGTGTAATCTGGGCGGGAGCTGGGGATTGGTGGTTCTGTTTTGTTGTCATCCCACTCCTTTCCCAAGCTTGTCATCTTTTTATACAGCATGGCACTGGGGAGAGGGGTGGGACCATCTTGGGAAAGCTGCAGCGCAGATACTGGAGATGGAGCTAGATACTGAGGAGCAGCTTGGGCTGCTTGTGCCTTCCCCTGTACCCCGTGCTGTGCAGGCTGTGATTCACCGAGTTGCTATCCAGTTCGAGCAGTTAGAGCCTATCGCTGGGAGAGCTGAACTCCTGCCTAGGGAGATGATCCTGCCTGGAGCAGGAACGTTGCTCAGTGTGAGAGATGACTGGGCAGGAAGCTCTCCTGACGCTGTTTGTACTTCTAGCTCTGGATGTGACCTGTGGAAGAATGAACAAATTGCTACAGAAATTTATTTCTGCGATTCCAACTTGAGTTTATAGGATGCTTAAGCCTGAAAAAGTCATTTTGGTAAATTCTCTTTCAGGAACTGAATATTGAATGCTGGAGAAGAGCAAGGTATAGCTCCACGTGGAGCGTGTAACTAACTGGGCGTCGTTGTTCTATAATAGTGCAGATTCCTGCAAGGAGCTTTGCAGGAACCCTCTCCTCTTTGGTGTACTCCACTGTTCAGTAGAGATCCATAATTACAGCAGTTTTTAAAACTAAAGATAACCTACTATTAATTTAGTTTACTGGATCCATCCCAAGATTGTAGGGTGAGAGCATTTTGGGACCATGGATTTGTCATGTAACGAGCCACCTAGTCACTCACCGGGTTTAAACTACTGGGCTTTTTCCAGCAGGAACAATCAATTCATTAAGATCATCCAATAGTTTTAAAGATAAGGTATGGTGGTAGCTTAAAATGCCATCTGTCTCCTAACTTGCTTACAATGGGAACTACTGGTGATGACCTTTCCATGGAAGTATTAGATGCACCATCCCTTAAATGCCAGTGTTTTATTCTGAGATTCAGGGATGATTACCTCGTGATAATGCAGTGTTACTTGTACCTATCCATCCAAGATTAAAGAGGGAAACAAAAAAAAAGGCAAATAGATTATAAAGGTTGAGAATGACAAATGTGATTAAAAGACAGAAGGTAGAAGGTCCCTCCTTACCCTTTGAATTCATTAAGAACTAGACATACCTGCTGAGTGCTTCTGGGAGCATTGGAAAGGCGGTAGCAGAAGGGTGAAAGTACAATGATGCAACTGTCTCTCGAACAGCACATTGTCCTTCTGTGACCTCGGTGACTTTATGATCTGGTGATGGAAGGGAATAAACGATTTGTTTCCAAGGGATGGAGAACTTTTCTATTGCTACTAGGGATGTTTTATATTATATAGTTGTCAGCTTGAAATACAATAGCAAGGGTTCTGCAATGCAGGACAAGGCTTAGTTAGTGAGAGAATAACAGTTCCTGGTGTTTAATCCTCATTGTACTACAGACATCTTGACCTTGAGTTACATGTGTTTGTTCACCTTCAGGCACTCGAAGCACTGGCAGCAGTGCTGGTCTTCAGGAGGGTGTTCCTTGTCCTGACTGATCACAGTGGGTGAGATGGCCAAGGTCTATGGGTTTTAGAAAAAGGAAAGGAGGTGGGACATGTTTTGGTGTTTGAAGTGGCTGTTAACCTACCAACCTGTGTAAATGAAGAGATGCAAAGCAGCGTGTTTAGAAGTGGAGTCATGAAAAGGTCCCGTGTAACACAGTGACCTGAGTGTTAGAGCACATGCAGCCCCTGACTCTGCCTGGTATGTTCTTGGGGTGAGGCCGAAAAAAAAAAAAAAATCTTTGCTTGTGTAAGCAATGGGAAAACAAGCAGACACTTCATACTCTAGAAAGCCCAGTAAGCCTCAGGAAATTCCTGCATTCTTGATTTTCTTTTGCGGCAGAGTACTGCATGGTGTGTCTCTGAAAGATGAGCAAGGTTGCCCTGCTGCAGCCCAGCGCCACAGTGGCGATAAGCCGGAGCTGAATAGCGTATTGTTCCCCTGCAGGCAGGCCCGTCAGCTGTCACTGCTCCCCCCAAAAACACTCGGCGTATTTATAAAGAAAAAGTGCTGACAGTGCGTTTTGTGCTGAAGGAAATGGTCACTAAATCTTGCTGCTGTTGAGGAGCAGAGCTGTATGTGAAGTGTCCCACCTTGAAAGCCAAGAGCTTGAGCTTCCGTGTAATTTTATAATTAAGACACGTGCTGTGCCGATGTGGTCTTTAAAAACTGCGGGTTTTTGGAAGCGTTCCTTTGTATTTCTCTGTTTTCTCCTGGAGAAAGTTTCTCACTCAGAAATGTGACTGGCAGAGAACATTGGAGCTTGCCAGGCCGTCACCCTCGTAAAAGACCCATCAGCTGTGGCATAGAGGAGGCTGTGTGGCCACACGCACTGTCGCCCATCTGAGCTGTACCTGTTACTAACAGAGGAGCTGAAAAACACCACTGTGCAGATGGGCAAGCCCTAAATGCACTAATAGATATCTCCTACACAGGGAAGATACTTGCTGTGTTTGAATTCGCTGCCTCCTGCTTTTTCAGCTTAGCAGAAACCGCCAGAGCCGCTCAAGCATTTTCTCTGCGCGGTGCCTTTTCACGGGTGTACGAACTAAGCCACAGCTTATTGGGCAAAGATGCTTCTTTTAATGACTTCTGGAAAGGTCACATAGTCATTTCTATGTTGGGACCATCCCTTTTGTTGAGGAAAGGGTGGAGGAGAAGACAACAAAGCAGGGAGGAGCTTTCCAATACTGGTTGCCTTGAAGGAGTCCTTTCTCAGAGCTGCAGATGAGGGGTAGGTGAGGACTTAGAGTGACACACTGCAGCGAGGAAACATGCTGGTACCATGTGTTTTGGTGCTACTGTTGGTCTAGCTACCTCACCTCCTTTTCTTCGTGAAAGTCATAATTCAAAGCCGGGTAGAATGGGGTTGTCTTGTTCACGTTGCACTGACTAAACCTGTCACTCGTGCGGAGGGTATGCAGTTTTATATTTTCTAAAATTCTCACTCTCAAAAAAAAAAAAACCCCAACCAACTTTGACCACCTTTGCCCACACTGCAGATTTGCCTGTTTGGTTTCGTTCCATGTCATGACCTTGTGGCTGGTATTTTCTCCTCACAGTGAAAGCTACCGAAGCTCCTGGTTAGTACAGCCTTGGAGGAGTGGTAGTGCAAATTAAAGGGTTAATCAAGGTCATCTTCATGCTTGAAAACCCCACAGTTTTGCAGATTTTTTTTTTTTTGCAAGCTTAACTAGAAGCCATATTTGTATACACATATTTTGGGTTTTGGAGTCCCTAAAACAAAGCCTCAGGCTGTTGGCGTTGCACATCCTGGACCCCCTGTTTGTTCCCGTGGGGGACAGCACAGCTTAAGGCAGCTAATGCTCATAGTGGGTGGTGAGAGTACAGTGCCTGGGAGATGTACATCCCAAGGGGATGCTGCTCCTGGGCAAAGGGAGACACACACTGAGCAGACCACGTGGCCCCTATAATTACATATCTCTGGAATTATCAATGAGGTAGCCAATTTAAAAATCGCAATTGGGAAGTGATGCTCACCTGCTGTTGGTTGTGGGTTCAGTGTGTAGGTATACACCACGCCGTGCGTGCTGAAGACCTCAATGTTACTGGTTTTTTTTGCTGTGTTTGGCTTGGCACAACTCATCTCCGAAACCCTTTGGGAAGCGCAGGAATACCAGTCAAGTGATAGCAGGCATCTCTGAAGCTTGAATGCTCAAAGACTTCTAGATGAAAGCATATTTTGTTGGTTTTGTGTTGAGTTGATTGCCTGTATAAAAGCCCAATAACCTCCGTTAGCTGCATCACTGAATATTTCTGCATCTTTAGCCTTAGACTGACACACTTCTCCTCTGATTTCTTGTCCTGTTTGACCATGAGCGAGTCATTTCGCTATTCCATCCCTCAAATTCAGCTCAGTAAGATGAGAAGATGACCCTGGCTTAAAGGGCTAATGTGAGAAGTTTTCGTATTTGTGAAATGTTTGAAAACTGTCTGTAAAATACTGTGTTTGTACAAATAGATATCTTCAGTAACAATTATGCATAACGCTAATATTAACACCCATATCTGTGTGCTTTATGGGTCCTTTAGACATCAATATGCTACTTGCAGGAATTTTAAAACGAAAACCAATCTTCCTGGAGAGCATTCCCTGGTGGGAAGTGCTGTCATGCTGGCTCTCCAAAGGGGTATCTTTATCTGTGTCCACGGCTCACTTTCTAATGAGAGCGGCACAGCGGGAGACTCAGTAACGAACTGAATAATCCAAAACTGGTGCCTATGCGGAGTGCCCCAGTATGTGCAACGTCTTGTTTCTGCAGCCGGAGTGCAGAGGATTCCGATAGGAATTCCCCAAAGCGATTTGCTTAGCTGACGTGGGGGTTTGTAGCATTCAGTCTTTTTTCCAGACTGAGATTCAGTACATTTTTAGGCAGTGACCACTTCTTCTTCATGCCAAAAATGCGCTTGACGCTTGGAATGGATGCGCTTGCCAGCAGCAAAGCTGTGCTGGGAGGTCTGTGCACGGGGTGCAGGTAGTTGGATGGTTTGGTTGCGGCCGAGATGTGATCGCAATGATTTTCTGTCTGTAGATGTAGTTAATCATAATGGAGCTCTGCTGTCGTATTGCTAATGAGGGAACGTATTGTAAACTCTTTGTTTTACTGGAGAATTTTTATGATGTTTTCTCTAATGGGATTTTGTTTAATCTTTAGTGCTTTTATTTGTTACAGAGATCCGTGCCCAATTGGTAGAGCAGCTGAAATGCCTTGACCAGCAGTGTGAGCTTCGGGTCCAGTTACTGCAGGACTTGCAGGATTTCTTCCGCAAGAAGGCAGAGATTGAGATGGATTACTCAAGGAATTTGGAGAAGTTGGCTGAGAGATTCCTGGCTAAAACTAGGAGCACCAAAGACCAGCAATTCAAGTAGAGTATCTGCCTTTTGTTTTTGCCCTTTTCTCCCCTGTAGATGTGGTCGCAAGGATAGGAATGCACGGAGGGCCCGTCAGTGAATGTAGGTACCTGCACTGTGGTGGATGTCAGAATAAGATGTTTCCCAAATCGTGTCAAGCCCAGAACCCTGTTTCTGCTGTTTCTCCATAGCCTGGCTGCTATAGCTTCGTTTCTATAATTCCTGAAGGTCATATGTTGTCCACAGGGAAGGAAATGGTAAGAATCAACATGTCTAAAAGGGAAGGTGGGCAAAGCCATCAGCAGATTTGATGGGCAAAGCCAGGGTTTCCTTCAGCGCCGGTGGCTTTGGTCTGTTTTTTTAAGGGTAACTGATCCTAGTCTGTTTTATGCTGGGATTTGCCACTGCAGCTTTCTGTTTGCAGCATCCTACTCATAGGCAGTGTAGGATTTAGTCGTGTTGTATCTCTGCTACTATCACTTCAAAACAGGAGGGAAATAAGGCCAGTAGTACTTCCAAACAGAGCTGTGAGCTGGGGGATGTGGGCGGGACATCCTAAGCTGATGGGACTCAAAGTGTAAAGATGTTCTTATTGACAGTCAATTGTCTCAGCTGCTTGAGGCATTATTTACAAGTAGATCTGACCGTGCTGCTTTCGTTGTTCCCCACCTAGCTGTTTGGGTGTATTGAATATGTTTTCATGGATTCAAAGCCTTTGGATTTGGTACTGACTCCTGTCTGGAGGAAGGGACACCAGTACTTCTCTCAGGAGAGGACCTGTGGGTGGAGAAGGGGCTGGTGCAGCCATCAGCCCAGTGAGTAGGTGGCCAGCACAGAGCCACGGCTATGGGGCTGCTGTTGCTGATGTCTAGGCAGTGCACAAGCTTGTCCGGTTTTGTTGTCAGGGCAGCAGCTGGGCCAAACACCGAGCAAGAGCAGCTTTGGGATGTGAATCACTTCTGCTTCGTCAGATCGGGCTGAGAGGACCCATCTGGGTCTGCCTCCGCCCAAAGTGTGGTGTCCCTGCTAGCACTGTCTGGGGCGGGCCGATATCTGTGTGTGTGTGGTGTTGCTGTGTTTGGAGGAGCACGGGGCTGTATCAGCTTTCTCCTTCCCCTAGAAGCTCGCGTTGTGGAAGCCATTAAGAAGGCACCATTTTCGTTTCCTTTCTGTACAGCTTTGATGTCATTTGCTGTAGTTCTCATTGACAACACGCCCTGGGCTGCGGTGGGAAAGCAGGAGTCCTGAGCAGAGCTGCTGGACGGGCGGGAGAGGTGTTACTCTGCCTATCTGCAGAGCTCTGATTGTCTTCAGTGATTTTTTTTCTTGCAGATATTCTGTGATATTCTGCACATGCCTTTAAGATGGCACTGAAGAAATGATGTCTCCAACTATAATTTTCCTCTGTGCTCTGTTTGGTCTTTTCCAGTTTATTTTGTTATTATTCCTGGAGAAAACTGAGGTGATTTCTTTTATATTACATGATATGAAACAGCCTATTAAAACCCTTTTAATGTGCTGGGAAAGTTGTGTATTACTCACTTCCTCGTTTGAGCTATAGGGTGAATTTTTAAAGTGAAAGGCTTTACCATAGTTGAATGCTACCTGGTGTCATGCTTCCTGTGAATTAAATATGCTGGCTGTGATACTGCAGGGTTTTGGATTTTATCTATTCTAATGCATTTTCCTCACTGGCCCTTGCCCGTGTTTTTGAGCTGTTTGTACCTGAGGCTTTATAAAGTTGTACCTGGACAAAACTGACCTCAAATATGCCAGTGGTAGCCTGAATTGGACAGCTGGTTTTACCAGCATGCAAAAATTTCACTTGAATTCCTGAATTAAATGTCTGTGCTATTCTGGTCAAGTCCAGAGCATTGCCCGAAATACTCTGAATCCTGTTACTGGGCATCCCTTTCGCCTCACTCGGCAGAGCTCAGGCTGCTCGGGCTCCTGATTTCACTTGCATCAGCAGCAGATCGCTCCTGGCAGAAAAGCTTCTTGCTCTTGGAATGTGTTACCCCCACAAGGTGTGAGTCCCAAATGTACAAGTGGAATAAGGAAAAAAAATAACTCTTAGCTCTAAGGCTGCTCGGTCTGAGGGCAGCAGTGGCACAGGGTGGTAGAGCTGTCTGTCCTGGGTAGCTCCATTTATGATTTGTCCAGATGTTGCTGTCTGCTGGCTGTAGCACTCAGAAATGTGTCGGAATACCGCGGGGATCAGTAACGAAGCAATTCCAATGATAATTACCTATCCCCAACACTGCTCTCTCTGAATGCAGCAGAGGAACTTGGCTGGTATCTGGGCTGTAGCTGCTGAAGCTGTAATCTCATTGGAAAGCCCCCAGAAGACCATTCGATCAAAGCCCTGCATCAGCGCTCCCCTCCCACGGAGCCTGGTGTTACACGCTATGGGCTGTGCCCGGGCGGGTGGCTCCTCTGTAATTGCCTGGCTGTGACCCTATAAATACCCAATAATGGCATGTCTTTTGGTAAGGTGATAATTATGTCGGAAGGTACCGTATCATTCAGTGACTGCTCACCATGTCACTGCTGTTTTTAGATCTCCTACCACGCTGTCAAGGAGGAAATCGGTCAGGCAATAACCCTGTAATTTGCATGTGCTTTCATACTCGATGGCCATTATGGAATTGCCAAGTGGCTCCAAGTGCCTTCATTTCAGGGAATGCTGTCAAGGGCAGGAGGCTCCAGTCTGACCCCTGAAATTGGATTGTGTGGCTTCCTCCACCACCCATGTTCAAGCATGAAAGAAGGAGCAATGTGAGGTGCAGTTTTCAAACAAACGCATTGCATGGGGTGTATTTTCCGGAGATGTGGCTGTGTCTGGCTGATCAGGAAGCCACGTTTTCTGTACAGGTTTGGAAGTGTAGGTGGTTTGGTCTTGACAGTAAACTATGTGTAGCTGGGGATGGGCTTAGAGAGAGCCTGCACGTTGGCTGGTTAAAAGCTAGCTACACTGGAGCATCTGAAAATGATCTGCAGAGGTAGGTGTATGTTATTTTATGTCTTCAAAGAAGGGGAACAGGTTGGTTTAGCCAAGGTGATAACAGTTGGGTATATCCCAGGTTCTACTTGCTTTTAACTACTGTACCATGGCTGTTAGACCTTACTTTGCTGGTTCTCTTTTAAAAAGTTTTTTTTTTTCAATTAGAACAGACTATTAAAGACAATAGGCATCTAAAATGTGTATGTTTGGTAAAGCTTCTTCAGTACCCGTCAGTAAATAGCCCTGCACAAGATGTGAGGGCTGGAGGACAAAACATGTGCTTCACAGCCCAAGTACTATAACCCCAGTTGTTCTAAGAGCTCGTTGGTCACAAGTTTGGAATAGTCATCACTCTTCAAAGATCTGCCTGGTGAAAGGTCTCTTGCATAGCAGTTAAAGCGGTGTCCAGCTCAGGAGGGGTCTGTGCTGGGTCTCGGGGGTCCCTGCAGGCAGCAGCTCTGTGGGTGGGTCTGGCTCCATCCTCAGAGGAAGGCTTTCTCCCACCACAGCGAAACCTTTGTCTCTAGACTTCAGGTCTCCTATTGCATGTGATTTTGTGCTAAAGGCATTTGGCTATTGAAATCATCAGTTAACAACATAAAAACTGTGACAAATCTTGAGTGATTCCTTTCAAGGAAGAAAATGGGGAAAAAAGGAGAAAAAAAAAAAGAAAAAAGGAGAGAGAATGCTATTTCAAGGCCATATTTTAAATCAAGATAATTTTTGGAAGTGGAATACTGAGTAGTGATTGTCAGCTGGAGAGCTGAACGTCCAGGATATCCCAGCATGAAATTCAGATGGCTTTCTGGCAGCCTTTGCCTTGAAGTAGAAGATGCAGAGTAAGTCTGGCAACCTTCAGGCTGAGCACTTGTAAACAACAGATGTTCATAACTGGAATCTTTTGGAAGAGAAGGGCAGGGAGCAGCGTGTAGGTCCGCGCTTGTAACGCTCAAATTTCGCAGTTAGCACAGAGCTGTGTCAGGAAGATCGAAGGGGAAACCAAACCTTGATTTGAATGAGCAGCTTGCAGAGACGTTCAGCTTTAGTTTCCTTAAGTGAAATGGTTTCTTTGAAGGGGAGATGGTACAGGCTGAGACAGAGGCATTGACAAAAGCTTTTAGGTCGTGTTACATTGCTGTTGTTCTTGTTTTGATTGATAAATATTGTCATAGACTGTTTGGAGCTGTGATTCTTTCTGATGTCATGAGCATCTTTTTATGCACCTTTCAAATAACATTTGGAAGATTTTTTCAGCATGAAGCATTCATTTATTCAGTGACCTCATTGAATGCGGAGAGCTGGGGATACCCAGGCAGCGAAAATGGATATAAAGCCCCAGGGGGGCTCTCTGTGGTATTTTTCATCCTATCAGTGGTCTCATCCTATCAGTGTGCCTCACTGTGGAGGACAGAGTTCAGACAGGTTTGGAGAAGTGTGAACAGAAACAATTACATCTCTGCGGTAACTCTTGGTCCAGCTCTAGCTCTAGTGGTTTGCAGGCTGGGCTTGACCATTGCATGGCTCTGCCTGTAACCTTTTCATCTCTCCTGTCACCTCGAATCTGATTTGGGCAGGTGGGTCAGGTGAGCTGGGCAGGAGGTCAGAACTGCAGAGCGTGCAGCCTGTAGAGCTCTGGGACCAGAGCCCGCGGGTCACTGGGGGGGACGGGAAGGGTCCCGTGTGCACGTTACTCCAGAGAGTGGGACACAGATCAGCCGCTCACGTCCCAGGCTCTGGACCTCTCCTTCAGGAGCTACCAGCCCTGGCAATGTCTGTTGTGCACCTCTAGGAAACAGATCCCCAACATTTTTGGGGGGCTGGGAGGTGGAACAGGAAACTTAAGATTTTGTATGTCCCACCAGGAGACTTGCTGTAAAATCCTCAGTCGAGAGGAGGGATGGCTGGAGATCTGTTCTGTTCACGTGGATGATGTGACGTGCCAGTGCTAATTTACACGTTTCTCTCTTCCTATTTAGTAATATTTTCATTCTCATCTGACTCATTCCTTCTTCTGATGGAAACGCAATATTCCCGGTTTGTGAGTGTAGTTTTTTTGTAGTCCTGGGTTTTTTTTTTTCATCTAGTCATGGGAAGGAGGTTGTTCCAGATAAATTTTCTGCTGTTGCTCTGACTGGGGTTACCTTGCAATGCTCAACTGAGTGTTGCTGGCCTTCGTCATGCTCTCCTCTTGCCTTAAAGAAGCAGATAGCTCTTGGATTGTCTGTGAGTTCCTTGTATGAATGAGTAATTTAATTAAGACGTTTCGCATACTTGGGACTCAATCTTCCCTTCTGATCTTTTCAGAGCAACTGAAACCTTTGAAGTGGAAGTTACACAGGACCCGATCAAGATAACACCCGTGAAACCACAGAGCTTCATACTTTGTGGTTCCTTAAAAATCTGTGCACAACTTCCTCTTCCTGCTCCCAAACAGCCCTGATTGCTGTGATCTGGTGTAATTTAGTCTAACCTAAATAAACTCTCCAGATTCACTATCATCACACCATCTTTAATTGAGTATAAATAATGCTTGAAATGAGGCTGGATCTTGGCATCTTCCTCCTCCTCCTCCTCTCCTTGTGGGGGAAGTTGGAGTCCAACAGTTGCCGTGAATGGGAAATGGCCAGCGCTTTGGGAAAGTTCATATCCAGGTCGTAAAGTTTCGGGTTGATCTCATCAGTTTTACTTCTGAAGGGCGAATGCTGACTCCAGTCGTTCAGCAGAATCTGCGGCAACGGAGCTCGCTCTCGATTACAGCCAGTGGTCACTGCTGCGCATTTCTCTTCCCTTTTTCATCCCTCCTCTGTGGTGACATGAAACTGGAAGCAGATTCTATTTGCCAGCTCCTTCGAGAACTGAAATGGTTAATGAAAATCACAATTTGCGTCGCTGCCATCTGCTCGTGGTTACGATGGAAGAGGGTCTGTTGTAAACAGTTGGATAACTTCTGCTCAGTGTTGGGAAAACTGTCGCCATGTTCCACCCCAGAAAATGCTGCGTTCCTGGAGGAGCTTTAACAGTTAATGTGTGTGTGGTTTTAAAGGCTATGGGGAAGGTTTGAGGCAAGTAGCCACCTCTTTCTTTTTCTCTTTCAGTTCTGTCTTAAGGCCTGCCTTTATCTGCCTTGTGCCAGTGCTAGGAAGGTTGTCACTAGCAAATAATGAAGTTTTTGTCTCATTTCCTGTACATATCTTGCCAGGAGCACTGAACCTGTACAAAAGCAAAGCAGACCATGTCAACAAGGGACTGCAGGGGTTAGTGAAGCCAAGAGACACCAAGAAATTCAAGGGAATTTAAAGGAAATATCTTGAAGCGCAGACCTGTGGTTGCACGAGGCTGAGCTCTGGGTGCAACGCTCACTGCGCAGACCCCAAGGTGACAATCCCGCCGGCGGACTGGAAGCGTGTGGGGTTGTGGTGGTTTTTGTTGCAGGATGGTTCTTCATCTCACACCACACAGAGTGTATCAACATCCCATCTGGCACTAGTAAACACCGGCAGTTTTACTCGCCGTGCTTTTCACAGGCCCTTGGTATTTGGGCTATGTGCTGCCTTCGAATAGCTGCAGGTGTTGTGTTACGGCAGCCTGGACAGCTGGGAATTGGCCAGTTAACTACTGCACCTCTTCTGGTTCCCATTTGGTGCTTGAGTTTGCTCTGGAAAGCAAGGCGCTCATACCTCGCTGCTCTCTGGTCCCTGGCACGTGTTCTTGTCTGTAGTCATAACCCTCGGTCCTTGTTCCTCACAGCAATTCCAAGCTCCTGATACCTCGGTGGGGACATCCAGGAAGAGCCGGGTGCTCGTGGTGGAGTCGTTAGCAAATAATGAGGTGGAGAATGTGGTGGGAGATTTAAGGGTGAAGCCCTTCACTGAGGTTTTGGGTTGGCAGTTCATGCAGTGAATGGTCCGATGCCTGGGAAGGCGGGTCAGCAGCCTGCACACAGCTGGGCTTCTGGCTGCTTGGAGGAGACCTGCTGCTGCCCTGGTGTTAGGAGGAGAATGAAGCAGCAAAGTGATGAAGCAGTAACAGACTGATAAGGGTTTTGAGATGGAATTTCAAACAACTAGAACAAGATCAGCTGGGGGAGAGGCTGAGATTTTTGTTCCTAAGCTTCATTCACAATCTTTTTGCAGTAGTTGATTGATTTCCACTTGTTGTAGCTCTTCCAGCTTTAGAGGTCGAATGCTAAATCAGTGTGTGAAGTATTTTTATACTAGTGGTGTAAAGGAGCAAACCAACCAGCTTTTAACCTCTTTTAACGCTGTCCTTCATCAGCTTCTCTTTACAACCACCCACAGTTCTATCTTACTTAGTTTGCTTCCTGCCTCCTACCTGAGCCGCAGTTGGTCTGTTGGTAGAGATGGGGGGGACACCTCCATCCCAGCCCTGCTCCTTTTTCTGGAAATGCTTTTCCTCCTCCTGCTTTCTCTTTAGCAGAAGAAAACTGGCTGTTGTTTCTGGTCTCACCTAAATAAAAAAAAAACAAACCTAACCTGTGTATTACCTTCTCTTGCGGTGGCAGCTTCCGCCTCCCTTTCAGTGGGAGTCAGAGCAGGCGGTTCCTCATCTGCGCGTGTGCCCTTCGATGGCTGGCTGCAGCCTGGCCAGGACACCTACGGTCACAATTCCACTAGCCAGGTCTCACAGTTCCTAATGAGCCCTCTGGCATATTAACAAAACAAACAGTGTGCTGCACACACTGACAGCAGATCGGGGGCAGCTATTTGATTTATGTCGCTTAACATCTGGCAGCTTCAACCTTGTTCAGTTCTGCATTTTGATCGTTCCATCTGGTTTTGCACATCAGCAATATCTGCAATACAGGATTCTAGAGTATAAAGGAAAATACTGTCTCTAAATGAAGTCTGTGCCTTCTCACATTTTATTTTTTTTTTTTACTCAAAAGACCAGAAGAACCAAAAGCCCAGAATCCTTTTCACACCCCCTCCCACCACACACACGCTCTCCAAACCTTGAAGCAGTCCAGCTCACGAGCTGCAGTCCCTTCCTGAGCTTTTCATTTCTTTAAGAAAAAGAAACTTAAGCATCAAGATCAGCTGTTCTGAAACTATTCCTTTGTATCTAAAATTATCCATATTGCACTACCCGTCCAACCGTCGATGTCAGGAGGAGAGTGATGAAGCTGCCGTGGCTTAATTTCCACAGTGTCAGGCATCTCCTGCAGCAGAGATCACTGTCCTTTTAAGTGCAGCACATTCTCTTTTTCAGTGGAGATTAAACTACATTTCTTTCAAGAGGAAAGAAACCTGCTTCAGTTGCCTACAATAATCAGGAGCAGCTTTGGCTTTCCACAGGCTTTCTCTCCTCTAAATAGATGCTGTTGTACTGTAAAGAACCCTCGAACAGGTCTAGAGAGAAGTGAATGCTGTAGGTACGACTACTCCTGGATCTGCCAGTCCAGACACTGCTGCAGGACTTCTGCTTTCATCTAGTGCGAAATGGTGCCTTTGGAAATTACTTGCTGCCTTCAGCAGATGAAATATTGTTCCAAGTAAACAGAGGTTCCTCTCCCCTTTTGCCCTTTGTGTGGCTTCTTTGCAGGGTGCAAAGCGAATCAGCTTTAATAAGGTGGAGGAAGTTCAAAGATGAGAAAACAATGTGTGGTGTGAATGTGGCTGTCTCTTTTGCTCAGGACAGATACAGATGCTTGCACAGGAATGTTTTTGTATGTGAAGCATAGCATCTTCATGGGAAACAAAATGTTATTTAGCTAACTGGGTGCTTGAAATCTTTTCATTGTGCTTAAGTCACCAATGCCTGAGACAGCGCTGTGAAACCTATTGTCAGCCGCTGGAGCCATCGCTCTCCCTCGGGCACTGTCATTTATGCTCAAAATCCTGGATTCCAAAGAAAAAATTAAAGCCTACATTTGGCATACTGCAGCTTGCATTTGCCTGGTGTTGGGGGACAAAAGCCCATGGCCATGTGAGTGTAGTGGTGTAATTGAGGGTGTTTTCTGTATATGCTGTAACCATTTGATAGCCTTCCTCTGCCCTCCTCTCCCTCAGCAAATCCACACGCCCCATAGCTGGGTTTCTCATGTGTATAGATACAGAACATCACGAACAGAACCATGTTGTCCACTTCAGATGAAGTCCTACCCAATTCTTGTTTCTGTTTTGTGTCCTTTATAGGAAGGATCAGAATGTGCTCTCACCAGTCAATTGCTGGAACCTGCTGCTAAATCAAGTGAAGCGGGAGAGCAGAGATCACACCACCCTAAGTGACATCTATCTCAACAACATCATCCCGCGCTTTGTCCAGGTCAGCGAAGATTCCGGGCGCCTGTTCAAGAAGGTAACCGAGTGCTACAACACTTGTATTTTTATTTGGCCCTCTGAAGTACAAACTTTTGACTGTTACTTCTGGTGGACCAGTTTTTTGTTGACTGGGCCTTACACGTGGAGCCTTCTTCCTCCTTGTGGCTAACTCCGCCTGATTTACCTTTGACGTCTTTAGTAATTTTCTTCTTCCAGTATTTTAGGCTTTCCCCAAAAGCTATTTCTTTCTATCTCTGCATTGCTTGAATTATCAGGTTTTTTAGCTGATGGAGGAGCCTATAGAATGCTGTCCCTGCAGACGGCTAGGAAATGAACCGTGCTCCTATTGCGTGTGACACCTCATGTCAAGATGCGCTTGAAGGAGCCGCGTCTCACGGGTGTTAGCTGGAGAGCAGGATGCATTGCTCTTTTACAGCAGGTATCGAGTGTGTTGGCAACTGATTTCTGTAGGAGACTAAGCGCGAGTGCACTGGTGTGTTCCTTGTCCTCTGCGTATTTGAGCTGTTAACAGGTAGCAACAGCGTGTGAAAAAGATACTTAAGTATTACATTCTGTTTCTGTTTTACTCTTTTTTTTTTTTTTTTTTTTTTTTGGGCCTTTCTCAACCAAAGGGGGAACCTTACTTAAGTATTACATTCTGTTTCTGTTTTCCTTTTTTTTTTTTTTTTTTTTTTGAGGCACTGCTCAAGCAGAGGAGGAACCTTCTCTTTTTCAAGTAACATCACACTAAGGCCTTTTTGACCTTTTAAAACTTTCTGGTAATTACATTAGGGTTGATTAGATACTTACACGGGATTATTGAGTGGCAGTTACTCTTCAATTCCTCTAATCCTTCCAAAGGAGAAGTAATCTCCCTGCTGAGTTTCAACAAGGTGCCTGAGAAAATGCCTTGCCATGGAAACTGGTACCATCCCAGTTTGGCTGGAAACTAGCATCTTAATTCTCAGCCCTTGTATAGGCAGGAGTTTGCCCCATTTTGTTATATTTTGGACATCAAGACTTGAAGAAAAACAAACTGATCACCAACAACATACCCCTGTGGTGTCTTTCTTGCAGACCGAGCACAAACTCCATCTTAATTTGTGCAAACAAAAGACGCTTGTTACTAAACTCCAACTACTTGTTACCTGAGCGCTTGCCAGGCATACTGAACTGGCTGAAGGCCAGAACAGGTATTAAATGACTATTCCACTTGTGCTGGTGGTTAAAAACAAAAATTGCAGCCTGTCTTCTCTGGAGTGCCGGGCTGTTGAAGACGATAGCAGCGGGTAAACAGAGAAATTTGGCTGAACTCGGATCTGTTGCTACTTGTGCTTTTTCACTGGAAGCGCTTACCCTCCTGAGCTGTGAGAAAGAGCAGGAATCGGTACAA
>NW_010393502.1:60375-62331 GCF_000710305.1 Buceros rhinoceros silvestris | reverse complement strand
AGCAGGAATCGGTACAAGAGCTGCTGTAGGGTAGAAAACAGATGTGTGTGGTTAAAATACTGCAAATCAGCTTTATATTCCATGGATTTAAGAAAATGCTACCCTGTTATAAACCCCATGTGTAGCATTCTTGTGGCACTCAGTGTATCCCAGGAGCAGCACAAACATCTTCAGAATATCTCTGGAGAATAAGCAGACAATTTCTGGATGAAAAAACAGGGACAAGTGGATGAAGTCACTTACCCAGGGTTGCTCAGCAAGTTACTGGCAAAGCTGGGGTGTCTTTCTGATCAATATCTGTGCGGATTGAAGGGGAATAATAAGGTTACTGGGCCAGATATTTGAGTGGTATATCTTTTTGTGTCTTTAACTGCAAGTTAAACCCCTGCTAGCCCAAAGGGAAAGGAGTCCTATTGATGAGAAAATGTAAAAGAACATTCTCCTCCTGCTCCCCTTAGCTTCTCCTATCCTTTCTTAAGCTTTTGAGCCATCCCTTCCCATTTTTTTAACAGAGAAGAGCTACCATAGCATGCGACAGCTCGGAAAACCGAGCGCTTCTTAGCAGCCTGGAAACAGATGTACTTTGTACAGGAGCTCCATGGGAAATAATGGTGCTGTGCTGTGGAAGAGCCTTAGCCACGATGCTGTTGGGGTGCTTGGAGCTGAGCTTTTTACACCCAAGAGCTTGATTTTTACTGTTTTCCAATAGAAATTGTAGCGCTCAAATTGTGCTGCCAGTCCTGCTGCTGGGCTGGGAGCTCTGTATCCTTGTCTCATGCTACACAGGGGGCGTGTTTAAAAACAAGGACGTTGTTATTTGAAGTCTGAGGAAAATTATTTTTTACAATTCTGTTTGAAAAACACCTTCTAAAATCAGTTATCCATGTGTCTGGCTGATTGCAGGTGCTCGAGTAACTTACATGTAGGAACTGCTCACTGGGTTGTAAATAGTGCTATGAAATAGGGAGAGGACAGTGCCACAGATCCTCTTTTGATGAGTACAGTTGATGTAAAATCCTGAGGCACGAGGTCCTTTTCTGGGGCCATTTATAATCTAGGGCTTTCTCACATCGGTGCCTTGTGTCACGCTGGGGTTGAGCTGGGAAGGACAGGCAGGGTAAAAAGGATGTACTTAAGATCCCTTTTGTGGCAGAACTCTTGAGCTGCTGGAGCTGGGCTGTCTGAAGAGGTGAGTGCATTCAGATGTGAGATCTGAGCACAGCGGGCAGCCCTAATCCAGCTGTAAGGGCTGCCTGGGTGTGATAAGGTCTGTGCAGGGAAGGGAACCGTCCTCAGAGTGGAGGAGATGCAGAGGGAAGCTGGCTATGGACAAACCAGGTCTGTCTCCATTCAGAAGAGCATCAGGAGTGGTGGTGGTGAGGGTTTGTATCTTCCAGTTACTGCGATGGAGAATCCTCAGGCTGAGACAGGTTCTCGTGTGTTCTCTCTGTGCCCCTTGGGCACAGCAGGGCTGATGGTCGAGCTTGGACGGGTCTGGCTTGAAATCAGTGACCCTCCTAAACTCCTGTGGCAGTGCCCGCGCTGCACGCGGGTTTTCAGAGGGTTTGTGTTTGCAGTGCCTGCATCCGCGGTGCCGTGGGAAGGCTGCCTGGTCTGTGGCTTTGTCTCAGGCAGTTTTTCTGTTCGTGTCTTATGGTGAAGAGGTCCCTCTCCAGGGCTGTGCTCCCATGTGGTGGAGGGTCTATCCTGTTGGAGTGTTAGGTGGAAGCTTGCCAGCCACTTCAGAGGTATCTTTGCTGATAAGAGAAGCTGGGTGTGCTGCCAAAGCCAGCACTGAAGTGGTGCTGGATGTACAGCATGTGTCAGCCCCGCTTCTTCCTGCCTCTCGGGCTTGCTTACTTCCTCGGTTAGCTCTCCCTGCAAAGCCTTCCCATGTCTGCGCGCTGGGCTGCTCGCACCAAACTGGTGTTATATCTTACCGGGTACTTGCACCCG
>NW_010393502.1:52754-60172 GCF_000710305.1 Buceros rhinoceros silvestris | reverse complement strand
TTCTGGCGTTCTGTAGAAGGTGGTGTCAGCGAGGGGTGGCTGCTGTGGCACTCCTGAAATGAATCCTGTTGGTGACGGTGGGCGTCTGGCACTTGGCCCCAGGAGTCAGTCCAGTTCCGTGCTGCTTCCGAAAAAAAGGAAGATAAATGGTGGAATAAACATTTGCTCTCTTGAGTAAATAAAACCAGAGTGAAACTGCTGGAATTGCCCTAATAGCCAATTGTTACACCTTGGGAAGGAGGTAATATTTTCTTATTTGTCCAACAGTTAATGATTTAGCTCTGGGTTTCATACCAGGTTGAAATTTAAAGCCCCTGTACCAGCCGGTTTTGCTGTTCTGGTCACCTCACCCTCTCCTGACAGCTCATCCTGCTCTGATGTCAGCGCTGGTTCTGGTGCACACTCCTTCCATCCCTTAGTCTGCTTTTGTGGAGAGCACTCCTTGTTCTTCCTGCTTACCCTCCTTCAGCATGGCCCTTGTTGTTCTATGATTTATATACATACTCCAAATATTCTTCCATTTGAGCTGATTCCTTTTTGATCTCCCCTTTTCTCACCCCGTCGTTTTAACATAGCCTGTGATTTCTTTGCACAGTGATAAAACCTTTCTGTTTCTTGCGTGGTTTTCAGTTTTCTTGCCTACAGATGTATCTTTTTAGCAGGATCCCTTGGTATTGTTTATAGATGTACAGCCCTTTGAGAAGCAGACTTTTTAGTTTGGTATCTTTAATCACTCTTTCTCTGTTGTCTCTCTGAGATTTCCCTAGAAGCAGGCTGATAGTCTTGTTCAAATTCAAGAAAAATAATAGTATCTTTTAAAAGAAGAGTGGGCTGTGGCAGCCTCAGTCACTTTGAGTACTTTCTGAATACACTGACTTGTTTCCATTTCACAGATTTTTACATAGCCAAATTGTGAAGTAATGGGAAGGTGTCAATGGGCAGAAAGACAGATTTCTTCTCCTGTGTCTGGAGGGGCCTCAGGGCAGGCAGTGCCTCCAAACAGAGCCAGGTACCTCCTCAGCATCTGCTGCCTTGCTCTTTCATGCAGCGCTAGTCCTGCCATGTTGGAAACATCCATCTCCTGCTCTGCTTTTAACTGGGGCTCCTTGCAGCAGTGTTAACTGGGAGGCTTACTGGAGATGCTGGGAGCAGTAACCCTGTCCTGACTCGTGTGCTGGCTCGGTCAGGAGGATGTGTCCTCTCAGAACAGAGCACTGGAGACAGGGAGGGTGGGGTGGCCCCACAAATCGTGCTTTGAGAGCGTAGTGTTCCTTTACACTATCACATCCAGTTCAGTTACGATGTTTATGGGGAGAAAACCCTGTAAGGAATGAAGAAAACAAAACCGAGAATTTGGAATTTGCTTCCTGTTTAATACCTTTGTTCATGGAAAAACCCAAGTGTATCTATTAGTACACTGCAGTGTTTGATGTGAAATGAAAAATGCACACTGAGTTGGCTGAAAGCCTTGCAGTAATCGTGGAAGAAGAACTATTAATTCTCTGAAGGGGTCCGTGCTGGAGATGACCTACTTTACAGCTGCAGCGTGTCTCATTGCTGCCCTGGTACCAGAATATGGAAAACCTCAAAATACACCATGCGTGGAAGAGCCACACACGTGAAGGAAATGCACAGGCTGGTCATTTGTGAGAATATTTCCCCATGATGGTGTAAGCATGTTATACAATACGCAAATGCCATCAGTAAAGCTGTCGAGGGGGGGTGGGGGTGATGCAGAGCTGGCAGGGATGTGCTGGATCCTTCTGGCACTTGCAGCCTTACCCACTGCCTCTTCCTCTGCCTTAGGCAATGGGGATGTCGAGTTCTTCTGTTTCCCAACAGTTAAAGGACCCAGAGGCTGGTCGTGAAATGATACCTTCTGATTTCTCCTTGGGGGACTGAAATCTCCTGGTTTTCCTACCTGCTTGTTTTTAGAACAAGGGGAATGGGGGGAGGAAGGAGGAGTGAAACAGTTTGTGTGATGCTCTTACTCGAGGTAGAGATTTGATTCCCCCACCTGTAACTGGAGTGGATGAGGGTCTGTTCCACTGCTCACCCTCTGTCCCCAGTCAAGTACCAGGAGGCAGATCAGAGCCAGTGGCCCAAGGTGATGTGCTCAGTACCGAAGGCTACAGCTGGAGTAATTTCACTGCTTATGTTACAGGCTAAAAATGTCACTTCTGTGTATAGACTGGGCAAGGAGTACACGGCATTTGGCCCTATTTAATGGGTGAAAGCGGTCCATTGTGATGACATTTTGTTTGTAATTTCCTGTACGCTTGCCTTGTCTTTCACTACCCCCATGTTCTGCTCTTCATTTTGCCGCAGCCTGAATTCAGGTCAGCCTGGAGCGAGGCAGCAGCACTTTCACGCTCCCGGTCATTCATCTGTCTCTGATCCCTCCATTTGGTTTTTCCTAGAGCAGCATCACAGCAGTTTGGAAGAGGGTCATGGGGGCAGGCGATAGCACGAAGCTGGCGTGCAGAGCGTTGAAACTGGGGGCAGAATTACAGGAGATCGCTTCCAGTATTAGACAGCACTTCGCTGCTTGCTGCTAGGTCTTGCCACCTTCTGAAGCGCATTTCACATGTGGCTCGTTCAATGAGGGCGAATGTAGCCGGCTTCACAGCAAGAATGAATGCTCTCAGCCGGAAAATTGCTTAGTTTGTTGGGATTGAGTGCCTGAAGCCCAAGATTCAATAGGATCAGCACAGAATTCTGAAAAAAACAGTGTGTGTGTGGGGGGGGGTGGGGTGGCGAGACGACATGGTGAAGAGGTGGGGGGTTGTTCAGAAGCAACTCTTTCAGCCCAGAGCACGGGAGGCAGCGGTGTGACGTGGTTTCCTGTCGGGATGGCTGTTCGGAGTACAGTATTCTGCTGTAATAAGGAAAATTCCTTATTACTGACATAGTGGTGAAACAAATCACTAGCAAATGGTGGAGAAAACGAGATAATGCAACTGTAACTGAAACAGGAGTGACCAGCGCATAACGGATCACTACACTGCTGACCTGTCAGCCCCAAAATGCATAGATCTGTTTTCCTGGCTTTTCTTTAGATTCTGGAGAGCGTGAAGCTCTAGAAGGAGTCTTTACAGAATTCCTCTTCTGTAGGGCCACGTGAGAATGGCCAAGCACTTTCTCCTTAATAGTTGTGGGAGAAACTTGCATTAAACTCGCCCAGGATTCAGGCAGGTCACAGGCGTCACTGAGAGTGTAAAATACAGGATATTTAGAACAACGGGATTGGGCTGATGGTGGTGATGGAGTATTTCGATACGGCGAAGCCGGTTGATTGCTTAGATGAGAACATGGAGGTGATAAATCATATTTGCTATTGCACGTAGGTGAAAAAGCAAAAAAGAAAAAAATCCCAAACATTATCAAGAATCTACTTATAAACAGTTCTAAACTTGAATTAGTAAATTCTATTTAAGTGCTGCATGTGTGATCTTGGAGAATTTTACCTGGCAAGCCTTCTCTGTAACTAACTTCGTAAGTAGATGTTGAATAGTGCTTAATAAATACCCTGTATTGAAACCTTGATTTATAGAGGGGTCAAAAAAGGTCCCTACACCTCTGCAGCTCTCCTCACCGGTCTCAGCGAGAGCTCAATCCCCTTGCCTCCCATTTAATGGTGGTTTTCCACCTAGGAATGGTCTTGTTAGAGATTTGGGTTCCAGTCCTGTCCCTGCCTGGCATAATTTTAGGCAACATCCTAGATAAAATCTCTTATCTCAGTGTGTTATGCGTTCACCCAGCGATGGTTTCCGAGAGCTTCCTTGCTGTTGTTGAGTTTATACTGAAAGCATCCCGTGAACTTCACGGTATGTTTGTTTTGAAGCCGTACCATCTTTCTATCAGATTTGGAACGGCGTTCCTGAGGCTTGAGTTCCAGGGCATTAAACGCTGACAGCATTCCTTAGCTCTCGTATTTATTATCCCCCCTAAATATTTTGAAGCTGAAGTCGTTAATGTTTGGTGGAATGCGGAACAGCCAAGCGAGTGCTGCAGTAGATCCCAAAAACATCTTGATTAAATTAGAGGGGAGGTGGAGGGGAGGAGGGCTGGAACAAAGAGGCCGTTGAGAAGCTGGCACAGCGTGCTGGGAATTTGTTCCAGCGAGGGGTGGCAGCAACCTACAGCTCTGCACATGGTGCCTATACACGCTGTTGTAACAAAGGAGTATGTGTGCGTGTGTGAGCGTGTATGTGTGTGCATGTGCACGCACGCTGAGGGCAGCTTCCTTTGCCTTTCTGTTGGGGGCTGAAGAAAAGGCTTGAGAAAGGCAGCTGGCGAGAGAAACGCTGAGGCTGCAAGTCAGCAATCCTGGGCACCCGCCGCTGTTGTCACTGTGCTGAAGTGACTTTCTTGTTCTCCTGCCTGATGCTATTGATAATTTCCTGGTTTGCAGAGCAAACGAAGCCCATGCATCTCACCGACCGGCGCGTATCCCTGCAGCAGCCCAGGGGAGGGGGTGCTGACCCCCTGCTCTCCCCCTTCCCCGGCGTGTGGTGGGCTCCTACCCTGAGCCACCCTCCACGAGCATTCGTGGAGCATATCAGACCAGCTAACCTCCCAGGTCAAGAGGACAAGTATTTAGCCCTGATGGGATGAGGAGGAGACAGGCATGAATGGTTTATTAGTGGAGACAGTTAGGTAAGAGTCACCCAAGCCCCGCCTCAGGCTTTAGAAGGGGTGTACAGATAGACCCTAGTTGCAGGTGCAGCCAGGAATGGATAATAATAACATTTCGCAGCTTTTCTCTTGCTTATATTTATTGCTTTTTCCTGGAAGACTGCTTACGAAATGAATTGCTCTAAGCTCTGTCTGCCTTTGAAAAACAATACACAGAATTCGATGTTGAAACAGAAATTGATGCCTGGAGACATTTGCAACTGCAGAGGCTGTTGTTCTTTCCCCTTGGCATGCAGTTCATTCGTAATTCCACGCCACATTCTAGCATGATCTTGAACTCTCTTGTGCCCATATGGCAACGGTGAAGACCAGCAGCCTTTAATCTGGATGCACTTTGAGCTCCATGGGACCCCAGAAAAGTTCTCTTTGGGCACCAGGTTTGCCACAGCACTGAGCAACAGCTTTTTTGCTGATGTCTAAAGCATTTTCTTTTGCCTTTCCTAAGCTAACCGTTCTGCTTTCTCCGGTGTCTTTTCATTTATCAGGGTCAGCCAGCTCAGCTTTTTTCTCCTAAACTCTTTTTTTTTTTTTTTTTTGGTGGATTCGGTGTGGGGAGCAGCATTAAATGAGCAGTGTTCACTGCACAGCTCTCGTTTTCATGGCACCTATGATCTATCTTACCTTCACCTTAATGTGAGGCCTTTTCCATTCCAGCAATCTGGCAGTTTCTTTCTTGAGAGCTCGTTTGGAAGCATAAAGAGTTTTGTGTTTTGACAATTTGGTCCTTCCACTCCTTCTTTTCTTCTTCAACCTGAATATGCATTAAAATATTCATTTTAATCTATTTCGCATAATTGATGCTTCAGCAGTTTGTACAGTGAATGAGCAATTTTATGCAAGAAATAAGCAAATGGGCTGAAAAGAGCCAGGCGAGAGGCAGATGATTGGAGGGGTCCAGGCGGTTTAACCAGCACAGTGAAGCATGCTGCTGAAAAGCTCCTTCTGTGTGAAAAGTTCAGTGCTCAGGGCATTTAAAACAGACCCAGCCAGTCACTTCCACTAATCATCAACGCTGAGAAAAAGGCAGGCATAAAATCTTTGCAACCCCTATCACGGCACTGATGAGCAGCAGTGTCGGGGGCTTTTTCTGCTTTCAGAGACGGAAAAACGGTTGATTTATTTCTGCAAACTCTCCCGGAGATTGGGAATCACCACTTTGCTTTAAATTAAAGACTCCTCAGAGAAAGCAGGGCAGTCCCCTTTGACACTTGTCTTTCCAGTAGCGCATCTGGGCACCTGGTGACCAGGTTTAGGCCCGTGGAACGTGTGGAGATGAAAAGATGTGACTGGGATGCCTCTGCAGGCATGCCCCATTGTGCTGCCACAGTGTGATGCCAGGCCGGGCTGGATGGGTCACAGCACCCTGAAACAGGCTGTAAAACATTGTTCATCTCACAGTCAGCTCTGAGCACTGCTGAGCTGGACAGCATTCAAAATAGGATAATTTAAAATGAAATTATATGATCCTTCTCCTTCTGCTTTTTAATTTAGCAGTACATGGCTGGTTTTTTTCTCATGGCTCAATGGTATCTTGACTTCTTTGGCAGAAATGCCTAAGCATGCGTTTGTCTGCATTACCTCTTTTTCTTTTTTCTGGACTTTGTAGGCGTAAATAATCTTGAACCTATCAAATTTACTTAACCCAGTAGATATTATACTTCGGTCGTGCAGAGCATGATGGTTCAAGTGGGCAAACGCTGCCTTAGCAGGTAGTGAATGAATAATAACTATAAACTGAATAAAGTTATTCCTGTTACGTGTAGCAGTAGGTGAATTTGCACTTTCTAGTTAGTGGGAAAATGTGGAGAAAACACAGTTACTCAGTTATGAGTCTTGAAGCCTCGTTTTTCGGTGCAAAGAAACGTCAGTGTAGAGAGACAAGATGTCTGCTTTCTGCGTCGCTTCTCCAGTTACTCACCTGTTGTCTTTTATTAGTACAACCTCAGAAAAGGTGGAGTTCCGCAGGCTTTGTCTCCTTCCTGCACCTCAATGATCAGAGCTATGAGGTTACAGGGGATTGAGAACGTTAGAGATTGCACTGTGTGGGCTGCGACCGCGTTGCCGAGACTTCTGCCGTGAAGCACTGGTGACTGTTGGGATTTTCTCCAGTTAAATGTTTTATAGGAGCGAAGCCGCTCAAGCTGGCTGGCTCCCATGGGGCTCAATTGGAGGGAATATCCCTCAGATGGATCCGGCCTTTCCCCCTGCACAGTGCTGTTGGGGTTTTGTTTCAGCCAAGGTGATGAATCCCGGTGTGCCCATTTGCTCACACCTGGGGGACAGACCTGGCCACACTGCAGCTTTTCCCTGCGCTCTCCGGAGCTGCTGGTACGATTCCTTCCCTTCTCCAGACAGAGAGAAACACGGTGGCGGACAAAGGCAGCTCTGTTCTAAACTTCGCTCTCCACCCCCATTTCCCCTTATTGTGGTGGTTTCAAGGTTGTCTCAAAGGCTTCTTGCTTCTGTGGGGGGCTGGACCACGCTTCATGTGAGGATTTGCCCAGTGTCCTTAAGTCTGGTTGTTTATTTTTAAGGGAGCTTTCCCCTTCAGTTGTGATTTTGGCCCAATATCTGGCTTTATAAACAGCTGGTGATTGACCTTTCCTGTTTCCCCTCGTCTTCCTCACCATGCAGGGAGCATTGCACACACCGCCCTGAACCCAACAGCTCTGCTGGTTCTGTAACACACGGCCCTCTGGCTGCTTTCTGCAAGGCAGGAA
>NW_010393502.1:48329-52672 GCF_000710305.1 Buceros rhinoceros silvestris | reverse complement strand
GTAATGCTCCCCGTCAGGATAGATAGGGATTTCCCTGGAATTTCGAAGATGTGATAACGTGCGCCACAGGACAGGGTTGGAGCAGTGAGTTACAATCATTTCAGCAGCCTGTTGGGGTGAACAGGTAACAGTTGGGACATCACTTCTTGGGATCATAAATGGCAGAGAATGGGAACATCTCGTTGGGTCTGACTTTGGCTTTAATCTCTAACCTTGGGCTGAAAGATGTAAATTCTATTGCAAATGCAGAGGTCTTTCTTGCTCGTTTATACTGTCCCCCTTCCCACAGTAGAAGAAGGGGATTTAAGGTCTGGGTGCGTGGCCGTGGGAGGCTGCGAGGCTGGACTCTGCGGCTGCACCTCTGCTTTGCTTTGCAAGGTGTGTCAGCCAGCGCTGGCTCCAAGAGCTTTTTTATGTGTCTGAATCGCTCAGCTTTTCTCAGGGAAGCTCTTCAGAATGCGAGCAGTGACAGCTTCAGCATGAAATCTTGTCGCTAATGAAGCGAAGATTAATCGTACGCTGAGCTCATTAAGGAAGTCGCTTCGCTCTCCTTTGCATACAAGGCACACTGCGTGCTGAAGCGCCGCTTCAAAGAGCGCTTAGCGTGCAGAGGTGCCGTTGTCAGTAGCTATGGAGGAACCTCTTTGGACTTTCCAGGGTTATTTGTTAGGAAACCAGAAGCTTATCAGTTCCTGCTCCTGCATTAGCTAAAGCCAAACGTGTTCCAGCAGCGGCTCTTCACGCCGGCGTTGAGCCTAGTTGCGATGTAGAAGTGCTGGCTGCTCGTTACCTAGCCGGCAGTTTAAATAAATACATTTTTAAAATCTGACACTTGGCTGCAGGCTAGTTTGGGTGTCAGCCTGTTTTGACAACCAGTCTTGTCTCTCTGCACCTTTTTTTGTTTTGTTTTTTTTTATTTTTTTTCATTCTGCTGTTTTAGTGACGGAATCGAGTTCCTGAGTCACATAACCTTAGATGTTACAGGGCAGCTCCCTAAAGCAAGCTCCCCCAGGACAGAGCCATTTGTATTGATACGGTTACATTGTGTTGTAGTCCTTGTGGTTTCCACTAACAAAACCAAGCTGCCTGCTTTGTCTGCTGAGGTAAATCCCATATTGATTTACAGTTGGAATGGAAATGGGAACGTGGGCATGTAAAGCTCCCTAAGAGTAGTTTCGCCTTAAATGTTCATGTGGAGGTTCTTTTTGTGGCTGTGGTGATGAAATACAGCAGTGGAGGAACATTTGCCAGAGGGTGTAGCCGGCTGTGGTGGTATTTGTGGAAGAAGAGGTGAACTTCGGGTAAATCTCATGGAGACTCAAAGGAGAGATTGTGTATCTGAAAGCACATGCCTTTTTTTAAACGCTGACTGGCTTTCTCATACAAAACTAAAAAAAAAAAATACATTGACACTAACACTGTGCTCAAAGATAGACTGCAGGCTCTGTAGAGCCTCTCAGATACAGTCAGCACAAAATCAGGTGGATCAAAGCATCTCCTGCAGTACCACCAGGCCAAAGGACCTGCTGTCAAGCACATCTCCCTGCTCCTCCTGACTCCTCTGTGACCAGCACTGCTTCTTCAGCAAGCCACATCCACTCCAGCCACCAAAAGTGTGTATATATACATATAAAGAAGTAGCAAGTCAGGGGAAATAGGTTTAATCATCTGTGCCCAAGGCTTATCAAGTGAGAGCAGGCAGACCCTGCAGTATGGTTTCTCTCCTAGATCCGTCTCCATAAATGGTGATGCCTTGCCAGACCCCACCTGAGCGACCTCGTGTCTTCAAGAATCACTATGATGGGGTGGCAGTGGCAACTGGTGATGTGTGTGGTCAAGGGACAAGGGATTAGGATAGGAGGGGCTGGCGGTACCAAAGGACTGGGTGGGAGATGACAGGCTCAAAGGAAGGAGCAGCAGTACTGCCTGGAGAGATGGGAGTGTGAAGGAGGTGTCTCAAGCTTCAGGAACTGGCTTTCTCAGCATACTGAAGAGTTGCCTGGTTTGGGATATGATGCTCAATAAAGGAAGAGCATTCCTGTTGGCTTTCTCCAGCATTTCTTCAGCTTCCCTACCAAGCTGTCCTATAGTCATAGACTTGTGTGATCCTGCAATGGGCAAATCTCTGTGTTCCCAGGCTTGTAACGTTGGAATCCCCACATCCTCTGGAAATTGCCCTGTCTCCTCACTGCAAGGCTTTTCTGCCTGTGCATATTTAACATTTCAGTCTATTAACACTGTGCGATGTGTCCCTCAGTGGCTTTGGGCTGGGCAGTTATTGGATTTGCTAGTGTAGATAGCGGGGCTTAATTGAGCCTGAATTATTCGTAGCTGCCGAGCATGCTCACTTCCTCCGCCTCCTCACCATCTTCCCCAATTAACTTTCATTTCTCTGTTTCATTGCAGAGCAAGGAAGTGGGATTGCAGCTCCAGGAAGACTTGATGAAGGTCTTGAATGAACTCTACACGGTAAATCAAACTGACTTTTTGGCATCTTTTCAGGCAGAAGGAAGAAGTGTTTGACTTCTCCCAGCCTGCTGCTGCAGCAGAGGCTAAGCACCAAGACTGATAAATGCCTGCAGCTTTTGCTGTTTAAGGCAGCTTGTCTTCACCAGTCTCCACAGCTCCATAAATCTCTTTTTTTCCCGCTGTCCTTATGTTATTTCAGCTCTGTGAGTGTTGGCTCCACTGCTCAAAGGTCTCACCTGCTGCTAGCTGCAGTGTTGGTTTAAAAAGAGATGTTTGAATTATTTCTAAATACACTAAAAATGGTCAGTCCGTGGTTTGGTGTGCTCTGAGCATGCAGAAGACAGCATGCAGTGGGGAGGACCCACTGTCTGTTGTTGTTCCTCAACTCTTTCAGCAAAACAGCTCCCTTTAGAGTAAAAGTCTTCTATCAGTGCTTTGTGCTTCTCAGTGTATCCACTGGGGACCCCAAGGCAGGGGCGCCCCCCGGGAAGGAGGAGGAATGTGTTCATAAAAGTTCATACGCTGCTGGGGGATTTTTCTTCTTGCACAGATGAGTGGAAAAGCCTGTTTGATTAAAGTTTTGTTTTCTGCAGCTGTTTCTGAGCTAGTTCTTTTTTAAAAGCAGAACTTACGCATGCATTTGTTGCTCTGAATGTCTTTTCTTTTGTCTTTCCTTAATGATACATTGGGTCGTTACACCAAGGTGCAGGTTCTGTCCTCTGTTCTTTCAAAAGATGATGCAGGGATGTTTTGCGAGCCACGGCATGTCAACCTCGTGATGAAATTCAGTATTAATATCAATGCTAGAGTATTAGGGGCGTGCCCTGCCATTCCCCATGTCAACAGGATGTGTGGAAGGGAATCCTTTTGTTAGAGCGTTGAAGCCAAATACTCAGACTAATCTTTTAGGGAAGAAGGCTGCTCAGGAGTGGGAGAAGTGTTCTGGCTGCTGAAGTGGCAGTTGAAGAGGTGAGCAAATCAGTTCACTATTTTCCTTCTTTTCTAGGTCAGAGTATTTAGCATCGCTGAGACTTTTCCGCGGGCAAAGAGGGTTTGTGTTCCTCCACAGGCAAGTCAGGAACGATCGGTGTGGTGGGAGCTGGAGGCGCTTTGAGGCTGACCCCTGGTTCGTGTACTGTTGCTGTAGCTCCTTGGTTACTGTAGCGTGAGTGAACTGCGTTGTGCTCATGCTCCTGAAAAGCGGACAATTTCCTGGGGTACGAAGGTGGCTTTGTAAATGCAGCAGAGGCTGTCATCGGCGCTGCCTACTCAGGAAATGATTTATTATTCAAGGGCACAATTTGATTCAACTTTTGAGTCATGTACTTGGATGGGATCCTAAGGAGGAATACAGATCTGTCTCGAAACACAGACTTTTAGGAAGTGAGGCTTATTTCTAATCCAAGTTCAGATGGCACTGGAGGTGATAGGGTGGCTGGTTAGTGGAGCTTACACAGACGAGCGTAACCATCTCTGTATGCCAGGATCTTTGAGCCAAACACCGAGTCCTGGAAGCTCCTCTGTCCCTGGAAGGAAGATCTTCCAGAATTCAGCCTTGGATGAACAATGCGATGTAGGGTATCAACTTTTTTCATGTCAGTGCTAGGAACTTGAAATCTCTTCATTAATTCCTTCTGCTGTAAAATTTTAAATTGTCTCTTCACCAGAAGATTTATTTTCCTTTGAAAAAGCCACTTCTGCTGATCACATTAGAAAATATTTCTTGCCAGACTCAATTCAGTCCCTGGTGGGATTGGTTTTATTAGTACCCTTAGAAATATTTCCACTTCTTGTTCTGCTGGGTATCTGAAGGACTGGCAGAATTCCTGATTCCAGGCAAAACGGGTATGGATCAGGTTCTTTAGTTTCCCTAC
>NW_010393502.1:36921-48257 GCF_000710305.1 Buceros rhinoceros silvestris | reverse complement strand
TCCCTACACAGATAAAACATAGAGGTTGGCATAACCTGGGAGTTTTGAATTGCCTGAGGAGTCCTGAATTGCCCCATGCAATGAGTCCTTGACGGGGCTGTTGACCTCGGCAGGCACCAGTGAGTCACCAGTGACCCCACTGCCAAACACAGGGCAGGCGGAGCTTGTGGCTGCCAATGTGGCACTGTCAGTGGTGTAAAATCATTAAAATTGTCATTTCTTTTTCTGCTTCTCTTGCTTTCTGCCAGTTCCACTTTCAGTGATGGAGGAAAAGGAACTACTTTGCATCTCTTATGATAAATGCCTGCTTTATAGTCTGCGCATATGCAGGAGCTGGGAGGGTGTGAATTATTCAGAAAGTCTCTCTCTGATAGTGGCTGCGTTCACATTCCCTTTCATGTTTAAACACAACGTCTCTTTGTATCTGAGAGACTTTGCTGATCGGCCCATAATGAGGGAGCTTGTGTCCGCCTTATGTAAAGTGATGTTGTGGTTCAAGCTGAGGTGAAATAGGTATAAATGGTAGGTATGAATAGGTAGAAATATAATATTTAATCCAAAATAGATCAAGGGATTTGCAAGTGGGGTCTTTATTAGTGCTGGAACGACACTGTTGGGGTGTCTTCATGCAACTGTGACTGGTTTGGGGCCCCTATCAAAATGATATCATCATGAATTAAATTGCTTTAGATTTGTGGATAAAATGTATTTTATGTTGTTGTTTATTTTGTGTTATGTCCTTTGGTTTTTTTGGCTCTTTTTGTTAACACAGAGCTAGACACGAATATCCTGTGAAGCAAATGGGTTTTTTTGTGACTTTGGGGGATATTTACCAATACTTACTTTGAAAAAATGTGCTCTAATGAAAGTTGTCCTTGTAGCATGGGGTCCAGGTCTCCCACACTCTTTTATTAGTATTTTTAGTACATAAGGTGCTTTCACATATCAAGTTCGATTGAAACAGATCGAACCCAAGTTGCTGCGGCAGCTGTTGTGTTCTGATGGTTGATTTGCATCCGGTTCCTCGAGACAGGTGATGGTGAAAGGAGCTGGGTGCGAGGCTGACAGACATCCTGTGAACCTTACCTGCTGATGAAAAGCTATCACTTCCCAGCGCTGGCATGTAATTGTCTTTGAACAGGCAGGAGGCTGGGTTTAGTCTGTGTCTTTTTTGGGGGTTTGTGACGCCTTCATTGGATTGTGCCAGAAGGCGCATGCCAGAGTTAAACAAAGAAGCAGCTGCAAAACAAACCGCTTTGATTTGGGATTCATTTTGAGAGCCACACTTTCATCTGTGCATCTTCTGTCATGCTTTTGAGAGGCGTAATTTCCCCGAGTTTTGCCAGTTGAGATACTCGCAACCAGATCTGTCGTGCTGGTCACTGTCCAAATGCCTTTGCTTCGTTAGTACAATATCTTGCATTTAATATAAACGTGATGGACAGCTCTTACGAAATAGTCCAGTTAAGGAGATGTACAGCTTTGGGGAGTACCTTGGCTGAATTTAAAAAAAAAAAAAATTGTTGCAGCATGTGACTTCTTCCTTAAGATCCCCCCCGCCCCTCCTGGCCTGTGAGCTTCCCAGACACATATATGACTGTTCTGCTAAGCCTTGGTCCTGCAGATAAAGGCAAAACATCTGTATGCCTAGTTCGTTCCTTAGGTAAACCCGTTTCTTCCTCAGCAGACCAAACTGCGTTGCTTTCTGACCCTTGTCTATCGTTTCCTGCAGGTTATGAAAACCTACCACATGTACAACGCCGACAGCATTAGTGCTCAGAGCAAACTGAAAGAGGCAGAGAAGCAGGAAGAAAAGCAGATTGGGAAGTCGGTGAAACAAGAGGACAAGCAGACGCCACGCTCCCCTGACTCAACTTCCAACGTCAAGTTTGAAGAAAAACACGTTCGACGAAGCTCTGTCAAAAAAATAGAGAAAATGAAGGAGAAGGTACTTCCATAGCATTGCTACTGCTTGTGTGGAGTGCTTGAGGAGCAGCCAAAGCTCTCTTGGAAGCTTGAGTTCCTTCCTTTGTGACGTTCAAATGCAAATCTCGGGTTCTGTACAAGTTTTAAACATTTCATGTGGGCTTAAGACCTGTCCTGTGCCACAGGGAGACATGCCATCCAAAATGACTCTGTGGGCCCAACTCTTTGCCGTAGCAATCAGGCAGTTAAGTGGTTCAGCGGGTTTAACGCAAAACTGTCTAGTAGAGTAATGCTTAAAACCATCTCAACAATTAAGCTAAGTTCAAAATCTTCAAGTTCTGATAAAACTGGAATCCAAATGAACCAAAAGTGTGTGAGCAGAGTGAGATTCGTTCCGCGTTCTCTGGTGTTACTAAGAATGCTGCTACGCCTGCTGCACCTCTTCTTAAAATCTGTTCTGGTTTTGGTTCTCTTTTAGCGCCAAGCGAAGTACACAGAAAATAGACTGAAGGCTATTAAGGCCAGAAACGAGTATCTGCTTGCTCTGGAAGCCACCAACGCATCCGTGTTCAAGTATTACATTCATGACCTGTCTGATCTCATTGATGTAAGTGCTGCTGCTTGGGTGCCTGCAATGAGTATCGTTGCCGCTAACCCTCCTGCGTCCCTCTCCTTCAATATCTGGTAACCTCTGCACGGCTGTGGAGTGATGGGTTTGGATGGGCAGCTTCGGGGGAGACAGCGGGCGTGATAATTGGTCACGAAGCTATTCGGTGAGCTTTTCTTAGATGACTAACTCAGAGCTTGGTGTGCAGATAGAAGCTTGCACAAGAAACCTGGCATTGAAACGTGTAGAAGGAGGAGTTGCTTAGTTAAAATGAAACTCAGTTTCAGTATCACACTGTTGCTTGACATTTTCTATTTACTATTTTAAGCAGACTTACGATTTGTAACTCAGAAGCACATTTAAAGGAAGAATGTTAGATGTAGAAACAGTGTACCAGGTGGTAAGAGAAATTGAGGACAAGCGTTTTCTAAAGCTGCTCTTAACTTGTTTTGAGAATTCCATATATTTCAAGGCTAGTGCTTTCTCCAGCATATTTCACAAGAGAGACAAACCTCCCCACTTTTTAGACCTTCCGTTCTCTGATTGCCCCACCACCAGCTCTACAACAACACAATGCGTTTCTTCAGTCATCAGGACTGCGGAGCGCTTTCCGTCCGGTTCTGAAAGGCGTCAGAGGCGAGTTGGCGGTGACGGAGGCTCCACCGCTGGCAGTCTCTCTGCCTATGCAAAGAAACATGGCAATAAACTGGCTATAGAGACCAGTCCCCCCATTTCCTCTTCAGAAACTGGGTGCTGGAGCGGGTGGTGGAGGGAGTTGTTCCCCAGCTGCCTGCAAGTGCTCTGTTCTGCAGCTGAACGATGGCCTCGCTGTGCAGGGAGCATCGATTCTGCTTTTAGTAACATGTGCAACAAAAGCCCCCAAATCTCTCCTCTTTGAAAACTGAGGGAAGCTGGTTAGGAATCTCGAGACCTTTCACAAATAGGTAACTACGCACTTCAACCTGCAGAACTGGAGTACCAGCCATGCTGAACGTGTCGTGTCTGGGTCACCGAGTGTTGCTTGCTCTTCCTGTGCTCGCCAAGGACAGCCCGTTGCTGTCGCTGCTAGAAACAGTCAGCAGCAAAGCCTGAAGGGAGCTGTCGTAGGAGCAGCGAGTAATGAACAGAAGTGTCTCTAGACACAGACAATAAAGAGCACTCCGATCACTATTAATTAGTCAGCTATTATAATAGCTACCGGCATATATAATACATTTATTCAGCTGATCATAAAACCATGTGAAGCATGCTTCTGCTCGGTGTTTACTTAACTACGTCCCTCGGAGGTCAGGATTGTCAGTGCTTGGTGGTTTTGAAAAACACACGTTACTGCAGAATGTCATGGTTTTTGAACTGCTGTGCTGAAGAGGCGTGTTTCCTTAATACCTGCTGCCTGTTTAGGAGGCCTTTTTTGGTTAACATCTCAGTTATCGCTTCGTAAAGATGTAGGAAATATAGATTTACTAACACCTTCGGTCCTGAAGGATTGAAAATTAACAGTTATAACCAGTGATGGTTATCTGAAGCATCTGACTTAAATAAAAATGCTATTTTTAAGCCAGGTCTTAGTACTTTTCCTTGATGTAATCATTTGATGGTATATTGAATTTTGAGATATAGTAGAAAAGCAATCTTCAAAGTTGCTTACAAGTAGATTGTGTTAGGCCAAATGGCATTAACTTGTCACATCCATACAACACAACGTGCTCCCCCTCCGGTGTGCATGGAAGGATAACAGGGAGTTAATTCTTCATCGGGAGTTAAGAGCAATAAATTGTTCCTGACATAGCCCAGTAGTTTTGAATTTCCTGACTTTGGGGACCGAGGCAGCTCTTTGATGCTAATGAAATATTACAGTAATGGGGAAGTTTGGATTAACTCATGCTTATGAAAGGGTCACTAGGACAGAATTTAAAGAGGTAAAAATGCCTCTGTGTGTGTGTGTGTGAGTCTTCAAGCTTGCTTTGCTCTTCTAGAAGTAGGTGTGCTATCGCTGTTTGCTCCAGGATCTCATCCCTTCCCTTCCAAATCTTCATTGCTTTCTAAAACCAAGGCTCTTTCTCCTTACGTCTTCTTGTGGGCCTGTGTGAAAACTGCTGACCAGCAAAGGGTTAACCAGCTGTCACCTTGGGAAGGGAATTTGAATGAGTTATCATTAAATTCTTATAAAAAATTGATTTCCTTGGAGAACAATTCCATCAAACATTTATGTAACCCAGAAAAGGGATGGCGAGACCGGTATGGTTGTAATACAGTGTGCCGGACCTTCAGAGATGCTCCAGTGGGGAAGCGGGCTGAGAAGTGTTTTCTGTCACTGGCTTCAATAACACAGAGCTAAAAACCATCACCGTCTTGATGCAGCCTGGCTGCGAGGCGAGGCGAGGTGGAAAATGCAGTCAATTTGCCTTCCCAGTCCCACCAATGAACTCCCCCTGTGCAGCAGAGTGCCTTTCCTTCCAGGCATGGGTGGATGCTGGAGGAGGGCAAGTGCGGGGAGCTGGTCACCCTGGAAGTGGGAGGGGAAAAAGAGCAACTGCTCCTGTTAGACCTGCGCTGATCCTGATGCTGGCTGGGCTGTTGACCCAGCCCGGACTGGCTTTTCCCCAGTGATTGCAGAGGATGGCACAGAAATGTGGGTGCAAAGGAGCAGCAGCCTGGGGAGGTTGTGGATTGAGGCTGCCTCCACACGTGCGAATTCTCAATCAAGCGTCTTTTGTGTGGTTTTTGGCTAGTTTTTCGTTTTTCTGATTGAATGTAATGTCCTTTAATTCTCTGCCTCCAGCCGAACCAGCAACTGCAGTTCTTTTGACAAGGCTCCCCACCTGCCACAGCGCATTGGCACTGGAGCCAGGCAGATAGCAGCTCTTGGTGACAGAAATTCTGTGAAAGCAGGGAATGGTCCAGCAGCAGCTCGCTCTCCTCTCTCCCTCCACCCCTCCTTCCCCCTCCTTTTTTATTTTTTTTGCGTTTGCACACAATAACAGTGATGAGCCCCAAATGATGGGAGAGGAGGAGATTTCATGTGAATTTTGCTTACAGAGCAGCACAGCGATCGAGCAGATGGTCTCTTTCTTCTTGGACGCTCTCCTAGCCTATGTCATCTTGCTTGCAGTTCCAAGAAGGTGGGCTCCCTCCTCGCTCACTTGATTTGATGTCTGAAAAATCCAGGCTGTTTCTGATCAGCTAATGAAAAGCGCCTTTCTCCCTTCTGAAACATTAAGACTTGGCTGCGTGGCCACGCTGGAGATGAAGCCGCTTGATTGTCTTGCAGTGACATCATCCTGGTGTCAGTAATAGCCAGGGATTCTTGACCACGACCACTCACTGCTTGCAAGTTTTTGCTCCTCTGTTTCACCCCAGCGGTGAAGTCATCCCGACCGATCGCCGCTTGCTTGCTGGATGACTCTGTTCTTTGTGCCTGGGATGTGCAGGTCATGTTCTTGCTTCCTGAAGTATGCTGGAATTGAGCAGCGTTCTGTATCTTGGGTGGAATGATTTAGATGCAGATTAGCCTTTGTAGATGATCCGAATCCTGTGTATTGTTTCTCTGGGTAGAACTTAGTATGCTGTTTTCCTCTAACTTTGAATAATTTTATTTGAGGATTTTGGCATGTTTTCAGTGGGAATCAGCACCCCTAAAAGTAAGGTTAGAATCTGAAGAAATACACTGAACATACACACTTCCAGGTTACTTTTTGGGTTTTATAACAGTGTGAAATGAACTCTCCAGTACTTCATGAGAACTCCACAAAGTTTTATATAGTTTAAGCTGAGCTTGTCTTGAAGGCCAGTTATAACACGATGCTGAAACTTGTGTGGGCTCGGGTTGGTTTAGGGCCAACTCTGAGGATCCCTAGTCAAGAAGCCTCTGCGATCAGTGAGAGGCGTGGGACCACTCTGCTACCCAGAAGATGATAAATGACCCACAATTTGTTTCCCCTTTATATAAATTCTGGCTTTGGAAACACTTTAATTTCCATGACAGAATTTCCTTCTTTATTCATATGGAATTGTGTGTCTTTTTCCAGCAGTGTTGTGATCTGGGCTATCATGCCAGCCTCAACAGAGCCCTTAGGACATTCTTGTCTGCTGAACTAAACCTGGAGCAGTCAAAGCACGAGGGTCTGGATGCCATTGAAAACGCTGTGGAGAACCTGGATGCCAACAGCGATAAGCAGCGCCTGATGGAGATGTACAACAACGTCTTCTGTCCGCCCATGAAGTTTGAGTTTCAGCCACATATGGGTGATATGGTCGGTTTATGTTCCTCTTCTGGCTCTAGCTCTGTCCACACTTGCAGCTCTCCCTGTTTACTTCCATGCCTTTGGCAGAGAGAGCAACTCAAAGGTTGCTCTGGCTCTGCTTTTGGGAGGTAGAGGGGAGCCCTGGGAAAGGGAACTGATGTAAAGATGAAGCAGAGGATCAAGGCACAGGTGTCTGGCTATGACTGACTCACTTTTGGACTACTGGAGGTACTGAGATGAAAATGCTCGATGAGTTATCATCCTAAACATAGATAAGAAACTCTCCTCTGACCTCTCATTCAGCCCACAAGTTAACGCCTGCACCCCGAGACAGACTCTGAAGGTGGAGGTTTGAAGGGGCAACAAGATAGAAATTTAAATGCTGTTTTCTGAGGCATTTGAGTGTGTAAATTCAGAGCCCAAATGGTTCGTAGTGGTGTTTTACACAACTTCATTGTGAGACAAGGCAGAGGACTTTCATTTCTGGCAATGAACATCTCTGTAGGTTTATCAAGATGTGGTTGCTCATCTGGGAACCGTTTCACACAAGCTGAAACCAGTTCTAAATGGGAACAAACATGTACGATGTAATAATTTAGGTCAATTGGTTTGGTTTCTAAATTATCCTCCTGCACACTGAGGAAGTGCTGTAAGGATGGGCTCTTGCAGCCAGCTGCTTCTTTTGGTCTAAGAATTACAGTCGCTGCTTAAGGCTCCTCTTTGTCTCTCCCCTCTGAAATGAAACCCTCAGACTGCAAATGACCTTTCTGGGTTTCTCTGTGCTTCGGTAATATCCTGTGAGATCGTGGGAAGAAAGAGAATTACCTGCAGACCGTCACTCAGTTAACAGCTCACAAGCTCAGAGTCATTTATCTTGGTTCTTCTCAAGGCCAAATGAGTGTTTATAAATGCAGGCTGCTCATCTTGTCGCAGTGGCTCTGCGTGTGCCACGTTGAATAGATGATGGGATATGTGTGATGAAGCTCCAGTTCCAATTTCTGTCTTTAAACAATAACCTTACACAGTGAGGTCAATGTTCTCCCTTTTAAAAAAGGCCAACAAACACCACAACAATAAAACAAAACTAAAAGGAAAAGCTGCCTCATGCTGTGAAATAAGGCTCATTCTTAACGGCACAGGGAAGCCCGCTGTCCTGGCACAGCGCACAGGGCCCTGACCTCTTCTTTTTGTGTTTTGACTCCCCTGAATTCATTAAATAGCGAATCGTGCCTGTTGCTGTAGGGTTCAGGTAGCTCAGTGGAACAGCTCAGCCGCTTACCCCCTGCCCCAGGGTGCCTGGCCAATACAGTGAACCAAATTCTGCGTGACGTGCAGCGTGATTTAGCCTAACATCTGAGGTGAAGCACCTGCAGACTTTCAAATGACGAACTTACATGATGGAAAGGAGCTGATTTTTCTTCTATCTTCTCATTGATGTTAATCATCTCTGGCTTTTCAGTTCAGTCAGGAAGGGAGCGGTTGGGTACGACATGGACCTTTTTCACTGGTTGAAATCCAGGGCTACAGAGATGTAAAATGAAGCACTTTGGAAGATGTTTGCTTATAATAATTGACTGAAGTAATTGCAGTGTTCTTGGTGACATGGGTTTTTTCCTAGTCCTCTAAAAGCGGCGCTGTTTCTCTTCCAGGAGTCACAGCTATGTGCCCAACAACCAGTCCAGAGTGAGCTGGTGCAGAGGTGCCAGCAGCTGCAGTCTCGGTTATCTACACTAAAGATTGAAAATGAAGAGGTGAGCTAATCAACAACCCTCTTACCACTTCCAGGGGGAATGGGGACTAGTTGAGGAAGGATCTAGTTGCTGTCATCCTCTGTTGTGAAGATTCAAGACTAAAGCAGCTGGGGCCAGCAGTACCGGAGCGTGTGATCTTGCCTGAAAGCTGGCCCAGTGGAGAGGGTCCGTTAAAATACCTCCATGTGTCTCTCTTCCCATCCCTAAGCCCATAGCACAGGTTGTTGTGAAAGTTGTATTTGGATAGCGAAGAGAGAGAGAGGAATTGAATGTTTTGAATTGAAGACAGTGGATTTGTATAACCTAAGTCAAGAGCTAATTTTTGTGTAATCGGTCATCTGAGAAGACGAGATTGATGGTATTTGTTTAGGAACAGGTCAAATGCCTGATCTGCACCTCCACGTTCAAGAATTTTTAATCCTCCCTGGGCAAAATTTGTGACTTTCGTACATCCCGGAAGCTGACTCTGGCCTTCAGCGCAAACTGACAGTGCTGCAAAGTCCTGTTTTTCATATCTTAACGCTTGACGCCCAGTAGATGTAGTTACAGAAGATGATTCCAAGATCTTTGTTCAGCACTCTTTGCGCTGAGGTCGGACTGCCTTACACCTCGTCCTCATCCCAGCCTGGGAGACCACAGCTGTTTTCCTGCTCCTGGCAGGTTCTGTGTGCCGCCAACCCTTAGTTTATAGGGACTGCGAAGGTAAGCAGCAAAACTTGCACCTTATGATGGCCCACGGGGTGTGAAACCAGTAACGACTGTTTGTTAGTACAATGCTCCGGGGTACGTACTGCCTCTGTAATTGTTTGTTGTCTTTACGAAATGCTCTCACTCTCGCTGGGCAGGTTAAGAAGACTATGGAAGCCACGCTCCAGACGATCCAGGATATAGTCACGATAGAGGACTTTGATGTCTCTGACTGCTTTCAGTACAGCAACTCGATGGAGTCTGTGAAATCCACCGTCTCGGAAACGTTCATGAGCAAGCCCAGCATCGCCAAGAGACGGGCCAACCAGCAGGAGACCGAGCAGTTCTATTTCACAGTAAGAGCTGATTTTCAGTGTGAGCACGTGTGGTGTATTCCGAATTAGACTCGCAAGAGAGCGCACAATGGTGCTATCATCTTACAAAAATGCTTCTGTAATTGATTTTGAACAGGCAGAGTAAGCACACTGGGTTGTAAAACTGGGCACTTTGAATTCTTTACAAATATATTGGGATACCTTTGTTGATGGAAACAGTCTGTGAATAAATGGTGTAAAATTTGATTTCTTCTGCATCTCTAAAGGAATTGTCTGAGAAAGAACTTAATAGCTCGTAAATATCAATTTCCAAAATAATACAAACTAAAAATTTCATGTTTTTGTTATTACTGTCTTACAATTTCAGCTCACAATAAGCTTTTAATTGAGTCAATACCTCTTTACAAGATGCTAAGAGCTTTTTATATTGAATTTCACACCAGCCTATATGTTTTTTTCCTATATCATATTCATGTTAAACTGTTGAATTCATTTCCATTTTAAAAATATTTCAAAATAGCAGATATACTTGGTGCCCTTTACATTCCTCTGCCCACAATGGTGCTGCTTATCGAAAGTCTGAAGCTCCCGCACACCTTAGGCAAGCCGGCAGGATGTTTTCTGTCAGGCTCTGGCTTCCAAACATTAAAAAGCCTCTGTAGAAGGTGAAACTGGCTCTTGAGAAAAGTGAGTGGAGAAAATTCATCCAGTTAAGAAGGGATTGACCACCTGCCCAGGGTTATGAAACGAGAAAAATGATTTTTAATTGAACTCTAAGCGTTCCCCCTCTAGAGAGGGGCTGTTGTAAGTCCAAATAGGAGACTGAGCCCTCTCTGGAGGAGATGTTTTTCCATTCTGTGGTGCTTGTGCCCTGCTGTGGAGCTGGCACAGGAGCTGTAGCCTCCACGTCCTGCACAGTGTGGGTGAAAGAACCATCAGCAGAACGAAGCTGCTGATGGAGGCCCTCTTTGAGCAGTCTAATCAGATGCTTGATTGATCTACTATTGACCAGGCTTATACGTCTCCTTGATAGGGATTTCAAGCTCTGAATCTGTAAGGAGCAGTTTTTTCCGTGTATGAGGAAGTGCTCTGATGGCTGATAATGGGGCTGAGCTGTGTGGTGGAGTGGGCGAGGCATTCTTTGTGGTGGGGAACCAGAGTGTAGCAGAAGAGAGATTTAAATTCCCTCGTAGCTTTTGACGTGCTAAATGCTGGGGGATACAAACTGAAAGAAAAATATGAATTTGACAGATTTTTCCATATTACTCTGTTGGAAATTCCATGTATGGCATTGCTGGCTCAGCAGAGCTCTCCGGGAAATGCAGCAATGCCACCACGGGGGTTTAATGGAGGGAGCACCAGCTGCGGGACAGCCACACCAGTATAAGCTGTATTTCCGCTGGAGACACATCACCGCGTGCTGCTGCCAAGATGGCTCGGTTGTTGGGGCTTTTTGTATTCGGAATAGAAGCTTAAACATCCCTGTGTCAGTGAAGAGCAGAGGACTGAGGGTTGCCTTAGCACTGAGCTAATGCAGGAAGCAGCAGGTACTTTAGGGAGCCAAAATCCGGGGATGTGTCCTTATAAGCTGTATTTCCGCTGGAGACACATCACCGCGTGCTGCTGCCAAGATGGCTCGGTTGTTGGGGCTTTTTGTATTCGGAATAGAAGCTTAAACATCCCTGTGTCAGTGAAGAGCAGAGGACTGAGGGTTGCCTTAGCACTGAGCTAATGCAGGAAGCAGCAGGTACTTTAGGGAGCCAAAATCCGGGGATGTGTCCTGGGG
>NW_010393502.1:36367-36832 GCF_000710305.1 Buceros rhinoceros silvestris | reverse complement strand
TGAGGGAGCAAAAATCCGGTGATGTGTCCTGGGGTTGCTGGCGGGTGGGTCCCCCCGCTGCCATGGCTGCGCTCCTGCTCTGGAGCCAGCACAATGGGGGCAAGCGTGAGTGTGATGCCTGTAGGAGCTGAAAGCGTCCTGCTGACTGCAGTGGAGCTGGCACCCTGCCCCACCTGAGAGGCAGCAAGGGCAACGGGTGGTTTAGTTCTTTTCACCTCTAAAACAAGGGATAATTTTACTTCTCAGTCAAAATGTTGGGTTTTTTGCTCTAGAACAATTAAAATCCAGTACAATGCTCATTCTATGAAGTGCTTTAAAAATGAATGTGAATTTATTCTTACCAAACCCTTAAGTCATGGGTAAGTGTTGTGTAAAGTGCCCCCACTGATCAGAGCTGCAGGAACGTCGTGCTGGCTGTGCCAGCGTGCCGCCGCCCCCACCGGAAGTCCCCAGGCGGGGCGCCGG
>NW_010393502.1:30672-36254 GCF_000710305.1 Buceros rhinoceros silvestris | reverse complement strand
GGCAGCTGAGCGACCGTCGGGGTGCGTGTGCCGCCGTCCCGCCGCTCCCACGGGCAGTCCCTAGCAGGGGAGCAGAGATCCGATTCACCCGCTCCTTCCATCAAGCGCCTTGTGGGAAGTCGCTCTTGGGGGAGGAAATCTGCAGAGCTTTCCACGTGGGAGACAGCGGCAGAAGCTGTGTTTCATCGTGGCCTCAAAAGCATAAACCCTCTTTTCCCACAAGGCAGGAGGATAAGGTCTAGTTGGCATTTTGCTTCAGTGTGTGCCACCTGATGACTGGTTCTCGTTGGGAGAGTGCTGCAGAGAGGGGGGCGCTTAGAGAGGGTGTCGAAGCCACGTGGTTTTGAGGAGGTGGTAGTACAAAATTGCGACCCTCTCTGGCCAACAGATCTTCACCTCTTAATTTTTACAGGGCAGAAATAATGTGACTTGATAGTTCTCCTGCTTTGCCTCTGGTTGTGCTGAGTCTGAAATGAAATCCTGAATCCTCCTGTAGTTTTTTTCTTTTCCTTTTTTTTTTTTACTGTTTTTATTAAGCCAGAATTCAAATGCTAATGGACCTTTGTAATTCACTGAAAAAAAGCCTGAAGCCTTACTTTGAAATGACTGATTTTTTTGCTAAGCCTGCTTGTACCAGCGTGGGTACAGAACATTAGGTGTGAGGAAACAGAACAGGTGGAGCAGAACGCTGGAGAGCAACCTTCTCTTGTTCGTCTTTAACACAACTCCTGCTACCCGGCTGCGGGCCGGTGACCTTCTTAACGTGACTCTTGCAAATGTCTTGACACCGGAGCGCCCCGCCCTGCCCCACGCCATCCACAGCCTCCATAAGCTGCGCTGTGCTGGTCTGCGCCGAAGGAAAGCTGGACTCTTCCAGCTGATCTTTAAGCTTTAGGCTTCTGGAGCTTCTGTCTCTTTGCCTGATTGTGACCTTGAGACGGGGAGCTCGGCACCTCCCAGAAACAGGTTTATCCTCAAAGCCCCATTTCAACTTCTCTGGTTGGTTTTGCAGCTCTATACACCTCACGTTTTATTCTGTCAAATTTTGATGCAAAAATTTAACTGAATTTAGCTTGGTGAACAGATTCTACAGGGAAGTTCCAAAAAACATGATTAATTTATATTTCTTGCTACAGTGATCACACTTCCTGTTTTTCTTCTAAAACAACAAACAAACGTTGAAGTTTTGGTATAGGAAGCAGGAAGTGCTGGGACTCTCCAAAGAGACTTAATTCCTGTGAAATCTTTCTTCTCTTGTTGCTAAAATACTGTTTTTCACCTTAAGGATTTGTAGTCAGGTCGGGCAATACCAGACCAGAGCTGGAAGGAAGTGGATAAACTGGGAAAAGCTGAAGGCAAGAACTGGACCACTTAATTATTAAATGAGAATCCGTTCTTGGTGTTCATTTTGCTAGCTGAGTTTTTAAAATATCTCACAATTCCAAAGAACAGCCAGTGATATTGGAAGAGTTAGATGCTATTTCTGTGTTTTTGAGTGTAAACACATCCTAGTTATAAACTGGACAGTCACTCTGCAGCAGAATACTTGATGTGCTGCAGCATGGTGAAGATGAATCCTGCTGTTCCGAACTGCAAAGTAAGAGATGAAAGAGCTGTGAAAAGCCTTTGCAGAGCTGTGAAAAATCAGAAGGAAGTGGGAAAGACGACTGTGTGATTGTATAATATTTCACTGAGAGAACAAATCTGAGCTTAAATAATATCTCTATTTGTTTTGTCCCGTGCCCCCCCCAGCAACCCTGTGCATCATCCAGCGCGGAGGCAGACGCAGTAGTTGACAAGTAAAGTGGGGTGAGAGAGGTTAAGTGAGAGAATAAGCACAGTAGCAGCCTTTTAGTTTGTTAAAACAGATTGCTCATTCAGCTGCCCGTGCCACACCAGGGAAGCACATTTCCATCTCACCCCTCTGGAGAGGAGAGCATGACAGACCCCCCCCACCCATGTCCTAAAAGCTGCCAAACATTCAGCTGGTCCGCAGTGACACAAGAGGACTTGCTCTGCAGATACGGATGGAACGAGCTCCAGGTTCACCTGGCGGTACAGCCCGGGGCTTGGTTCATCCTTTGCACCGTGGGTTTCCGTGTAGTTCTGTGCTTCAGCAGTGTGTTCAGAACCCAGTAACCCAAAGATGCAGTCGAAGAAATTGTCCGCTCATTGTTTTTTTCCGCCTTCACAGAAAATGAAGGAGTATCTGGAGGGCAGGAACCTGATAACAAAGCTGCAGGCCAAACATGACCTTCTTCAGAAGACCCTGGGAGAAAGTGAGTATGGGACCCTCTTGTCGCTGCTATTAGCAGCCTGTTGCCCTGACTGAGTGCAGCAGTCTTGGGTTCCTGACGCAAAGTAGACATCCCCATGTTCTATGAATTTATTTTTCCTATCTGCATGCTGGAGGAGCCAAATGACCTCTGTGGCTGCTTGATTAATGATGAACAGAAAATGCTTAAGGAATCACTAATGGGCATTGCTTATTTGTTAAAGCGAAGCGTACGCCTGCTCGTTCATCCTCTCCTCTCCCCTACGTGCACATTCTGCTTCTCACTCAATAATCGGCATTGGGGTAAACCTTGTGATTCGCAGTTGCCTGATCGGTGAGAAGTGTCACCTTGTTAGGCTGGTCGGAAGGTTCATCTGCACAGTAGTTTAGCTGCTTCTCACCAAGGTGGGTTTAATCCAGACCACGCTAATGTACGTGAGCAGGGCTTTCATTAGGAGAATAACAAACAAATTTTGGAGCACGTGAAATATGTTGCCTGTCTAGAGGGCATTAGTTGAGGGGCGGCAGCCAGAACTGAATATGCATTTGCTCTTGTGTCAGAACAAAGGAAGATTTCTTTCCCTTCATGGTATGGGCAAATCCCGTTGGCCAAACACGCTTAAACTATGCATCCAAGTTTCCATAGAAACCTGTCTGCTTCCTATTTGCAGAGGAGAAGGTTTTAACAGTCTAAATGTCAGGTCAAAAAATGGCTTCGCTCATTCCTGGGTTTATACGTTGGAGCGGGGCTCGTGCTTTGATACGTAACTCAACTGGCCCCCCCACAGTTTATGGTGTGCAAATCTTGTGAATGAAAAGTAAACAGCATGTGGTCCTCGAAGTGCTTTGCTTTCAGTTTAAAAATGTGCCATAAAAATAAAATACTTATTGCTACAGTAATTAAGAGTTTCATGTTCCTCAGACCCAGACCGTTGGAAGGTGAGGAGGAGGTTGCTGTCGTTTCGAGCTTTAGTGTTAAAAGTTGCTCGTCTCTTCAGCTGTCCTGTAGCAAGGGTGGGTGAAGCCAAAGATCTCTGTCTGCAGGGTATTTTTCTTCTGTCTCTAAATATCTCCAAATACAGCCCTGTGACTAATCATGTTCCCGGATCACAGCTGACCTCTGTGTACCCAGACCTACTGCCTCTTAACCTGCCTGCCCCTTGAACCCAGCTCAAGCTGGGGCGGGGAGAAGAAGAGGAAATTAAATGCAATTTCTGTGTTGCCGTGTAGGGTTAAAGGCTGGGTCTGTTTTCCTGAGGTTGCTTTGCAAACTGGAGTTTTCTTAGTCTCTTTGTGAAGGGACCCAGTGTGTCTCAGGGTGAGCTCCAGCAGCTTCTGAAAAAATCCCCTCCTGTCATCTGTGAGATCAAAGGGAGCTGAGAAAGGGAGGTGCATTTCATCTCCAAAGCCACGGTAGCAGGTTACTGGTACGAACTGGGGGACCACGCCTAGACTCATCCATAAAATGTCACTTAATTGGGAAATGGGCAAATAAAATCCCTTTCACAAGTCCCCGGAGCACAGTTAGAAGCTTTACTGGAAAATGCACATACATACAGCTGTGTGTCTTCCGTCCTGGAAAATCCATGGGTTGGTCACAATTTTTGTTCTTCTTTTCCCCATCCTCAGGTGACATTTATTAGTCCTCTTGCAAATTGCCTTAATCTGAAGATGACAAGTTCCGGTAATAAAAATAGCATCAAGTCTCCCTGCTTACCAGTAATTATGTCCCTGCCCACTGTATACATTCGTCGCCCTAACACAGAGCCCCTCGATGTTGCCACAGCCACATAATTTATATATATGAATATTCTGTGATGGAAATGGGACAGATGGCTGGAAATTCTGCTGCAGAATAACATTTTCATGTAAATTATGCACTGTTTTGGCTTTACGTGGAGAGAGGAAAGTGGCTATCGAGATATGTTCAGCTAATTGTCAGCCATCAGCAATTAGATGTTTCCCTCCTTCATTCTTCCATCTCCCTGGGAGCAGGAAGACAACTGCAGGGAAGGTGGATTTCCAGCTGCTGCGAGTCGGTGGGGTTTCACTGATGATGAAATATTCCAGCAAAAGACCTGGCCTGCACAGTTCCCAACGGCACACGCTGGTTTTCTGTCTCTCTTACTCCTCGTCATGCTGTGTTAAACCAATGCCTGTGTTAGCAGCGGTCCCTAGCTTGGCCGCTTCCCTCCCAACTCAGCTCAAGTTAATGGAACATTTTTATAAATATGTTTGTGGAAAACGTCATTAAACGTCTGTCTCCCAAAATAGCGTGATGCCAGCACGTTTGGTCTGTGGGCTAACAAATCCCTGAATGTTTCCTATCTTACTAAGTGGCCTCACACAGTACAGTCTCTCACCCCACCAATTCCCCTGGGGAGGGAGAGGTTGACAAGCCCAGTTTTTTGGCAGCCGAAGTCAACAATTAGAATGCTCAGGGAACTCATTTTCAAAAACAATGCTTCCTAAAGAAAGAGTCCTTGGGCAGCCCGCTGCATTTCCTGGCTGGCTGCGGCGGAGCAGTGCTGGCAGGGCTGAGCTTCGGTGCCCTCCCTGGCAGTGCTCCTAGGGGAGCAGCCACTGCCTGGCTCCCCAGAGCCACCCCCCACCCCCTGATGGTTTTTCTCCTCCATCTCCTTCCCAATCTTTCTTTACAAAGCTGTTGAAAGGATTTTCCCATTCCTCTCTCCTAATGCGCTGCCGCCCCCTGGCAGGCCTCCTGGGGAGCCAGCCACTGCCTGGCTCCCCAGAGCCACCCCCCACCCCCTGATGGTTTTTCTCCTCCATCTCCTTCCCAATCTTTCTTTACAAAGCTGTTGAAAGGATTTTCCCATTCCTCTCTCCTAATGCTGTATTTCTTTGTCTTCTGAACAGGTCAGCGGACCGACTGCTCCCTTGCCAGGTAGGTGCGGTCAGGGGCTCGGTTTTGGGGGAAAATCTGATGCAAATGGTCATTGCCATTCTAGATCAGTTGCCAGCCCAGGATATGTATCTGTTAGAAAAAGAAAATTAATTTGGCTAATATATTAACTAAAAGGAATTTGTTTACATGGCTTTAACCACCATCGCTATCACCTACATCAGTGCGAGGCAGTGGCATGGCTTAAACCTGTTTGGTAACCTCTGGTCAGCTCAGCGATGACACTTTCTTCCATGCAGCACCTGCTTAAACCCCTCTCCCTGCTCACTGCTGCCCTGGGCGGCTACTGCAGCTGTGCCCATAGGCCTTCTGGTAGGGTGCAACAGGTTGGCAGAGTGATAGGATTAAAAATAACCAAAGGAGGGGGGGGGGGGGGGAAGATAT
>NW_010393502.1:29445-30571 GCF_000710305.1 Buceros rhinoceros silvestris | reverse complement strand
TGGTGGGGGGGGGGGGGGGAAATATGTAGAAATCTTGCACTTTTTCTTGCCCTGGTGCATTTAATCCAGATCAGGAAGGGAACGGGCAGGTGTGAGAAACTGTTTAAACTGTCCCCAGGAAAATATTCTTCAGACTCAGATGTTTGTAGACACATCTGTGTCTCTGCACGGGAGCTGGACCCCTGACCCCGCAGGGCTTATCCACCTGGTTGGAGTACGGGGCTGAGGAACATCAACTGGAAAAACCCTCCGTCCCTTGGATGCTCTCTCCGGTGCCATGGAACGGGATTGCAACAGTACTGAGGTCCCGGGGAATAAACTCCTCGTTTATAATTAGGACCAATCACAGAACCACAACTAAGCTTCTCCTGATGGGGTTTCTATAAAACATAACAAATCTCCATCTCCAAATAGACGGATGCTCCTGCCGGGCTGTGCGGGGCAGGAGGAGCTGGGCAGGGGCTCTGCATCCTCCTGCCCCATTACCCGCAGGAAGGCCGTTGCTACCAATCGGCATTCATTACTACGTTTCACGTTCCCTACAGCAAAGCAAAGCTGACAGGTCCTAATTAGAGCCTGACATCTGTAATAATAAAATATTATTCATCATGAAACGATTTTAAATATCAAAGAATCATTGCTGCTAATAGCTTAAAATCGACCTTATTGTCTGTGACAGCCCCTGGAATATGATTTTTTTTTTTCATTCAGTGTTTTTGATTTGTATAGAAGGAATTTCCCCCGAATTAACACAGTGTGCAGTCCTTTTAAAAATCGACGTTCTAATCACCTTATTTATAATTCAGCAGCCATCTGCCCTCGCAGGGCTTGAGTGATACATTAGAGCCTCTCCGCTGTTCTCTCTCATGCTCCATTTTTACAAGAAACTATAGGAATTTCCAGCCCCAGTAATAAATGTGGAGGGAAAGACTCCTGGCAAAGTGAGCCTTTTCCTGGTTTCCTACCGCTGATGTCTACCAGCATAAATAAATGGGACCGTCACGGTTTGTACTGGAAAGGCTTAGCCTGGCCAGCGCAGGCGGGTGTTTGAGGGGCTCTGTGCTCTTTATTTATTTGAAGTTCTATCAGAATCTGTAACAGAGGCTCCACAATGGCAGCTGTTGGC
>NW_010393502.1:20836-29290 GCF_000710305.1 Buceros rhinoceros silvestris | reverse complement strand
TGGGTGTCGCGGGACCCAGCCCCCCCCCCCCTGCCTCTCCCCTCTGCCGAGAACGGCTATGGGCGATTTATAACAAACCTCATCGGCAACAAGGAGCCCGCTATGACAGATTTCCATATGGTTGGAATTAAAATGTCAGGGGTAATCTTCTGTCAAAGCAGTGGACTCCCTTGTGTCTATTTCAGGATTTTAGTGATTTAAAGTCACTTAAAATCTTCCTGAAGCTCCGTAAATTGAAGGAGACTAAGTCATGATGATTGACTGGTGTCTCTGGCTCCTCGCCTCCTCCAAAACGCACGTGGTCTGGCATAACGAATGAACTGGTGATATCTGAGGATTGTCTTGACTTTTCTCTTCTGTTTTTCCCTCCTGCACCAATGGGCGGTTCTGGTCTCCCCAGTGGCAGGCGCAGCTCCACCGTGAGGAAGCAGGTAATGAGCATTTCCTTCAGTACCGACGCAGGGATTTGTGTGTGTTTGTGTGAAGGAGGATGGATGGGAACAGGCGAGGCCTTTTATCCTTCCTCCCTCTCTTACATGGACCTTTTCAGGCTCGTTCAAGCGGAACTGGTGTCTGCTAGGTCAGTAATCAATAAAACACGGCTCTGCAGCCTTGACTCATTTTCTTTGACAAAGTTTAGAATAATTTTACTCTGCGTGTACTCTGACTGCAGACACTGCAGAAATCCAGTGTCTGAAAAGTAATTGTGGTCCTGTGAAGAGAGGCTGGGGAAGTGTAAAGGCTTGTTTCCACGCTGAGAATCTCAGTTAATGTTGTTCCAGCTGGAACATGGCGATCTAGAAGATTTTACTGTGTTTGGGTCTCAGTCTGACCAAGTGTTTTCCCTGAGCAGGTACCTGTGTGGTGCCTGGATTGTGACCGTAGGGCGCTGGTGTGTGATTTGCTAAACCCATCTGGAACTGCATGGAATACGGCAGGCGGGAGGACAATTGGTTTTCCATCCTTTGTTTGTTTTCCCCTCACTCTGCAGGACTCCTCGCAAGCCATTCCGCTGGTCGTGGAGAGCTGCATACGGTTCATTAGCAGACATGGTGAGTTTGGGGACAGGAGGTAGCCTGTGAATTTTCTATAAAACGAAGGGCGGTATAGAAGCCTTCTGAAACCGTTCAAGGCAGCTCGGGACACGGTGCTCGCACAGAGGAACGCTGGAGCTGCAGCGTAAAGAGGTCGCAGTGACTTTTTGGCCCTATTGTTGGTATTGCGGCGTGATCGCTTTTCCAAATAACTGACCTTGCAGATGTTGTTCTACCAACAATATCCCTTTGTTTCTTGTAAAATAAGGTTCCTGTCCTTGGATACCTCTCAGGCCTCACCTCCACTCACCTTGCTTTGAGCCCTGAAACGTGGCCTTCACCAACAATAATCGTGCTCTTCTTAGAGGAGGGTGAATACTCCAAGTATTTGAATGTGGGAGGTCAAGCAGTGAATTAATTACTTGCTGATTGCATCAGGGAGATGATTTATACCTGTTTTGAAGGTTAACTTCACAGCCTTGAATACTGTGAAAGCTTTTGTATGTTTATTGTCATATGTTCCTATTTTTAATCGATATCATTTGTTAGTAGCATGTGAAACAGCTGTTAATTAACATATGTAGAAGGACCTTGAATTTATCTTCATTAACCAAGACACAGAGCCAGATAGAAGGTCCCGTTTCATTTTCCTTGTTTAATTACCCTTTTAGAAGCTATAATCTTGAGTTCCAGTCTCATCATTACTTGGAAGAACCAAGTGCTTCATTAAGGCCGTGCTTGGACATTCGCTGGAAAAACCTTTGAACCCATGCTGCAGCGTGACCCAGCGTACCAGGGCTCTCGGGAGATTGCAGTTCTTAAATTCATATTCCTGCTTTAGCTTAGGTCCCCAACAGCCAGATTTTCCAACAGCCTCACTGATTCGAGCACACGATGTCAGGTCATGGTGTAAAGCTATGGTTTGGAGTTAGGAGGAATGTGCTTTTATACAGCAAACCCTCGTGAGGCAGGAGAAGAGAGAACCCGCCTGCCTGCCACGCTGGTGGTGCAGGGAGGGCTGTCGCTGGAGGTGCCTGACTGACGTTTCATGGTGGAGGTGTGGGATGAATGTCATTTTCATGCTTGCTTCTCTGCACTTGGGATTGTTCCTTTTCACTGTCGGTAGCTGTGTCGCAGCTGCCAGATACAGCCACGTACCGTACTTGTGCTGCAATAAAAACAGTCACAGGAATTGAGAGGAAGAGGCCACAGGCACCTTCAAGAGAGTTGTTAGCCATCATTATAAAGAAAGCAAAGGCGCTGCAACAATCCTTGTTTCAGAAGGAGTGTAGTTAAAAGGCTTGTGTGGACGGGAGTTGATTTTGCTGTGTGAAGCACGTGCTTCGTTCATTAGTTCATTCGTTACAGTTGTTGCTCAGCTTACCTGCCCCAACAGCACGGTCATGGTGGTGACAGCCAGGGACAGCCTGCCGACTCGCAGATCAGTCTCGATGCCATTGCTAATGCTGACTCTTTAGCAGGAATAACTTAAAGACTGTCCGAAAACCCAGAGCAGGTCGTGCTGGGGTAATTAAATGCTTCCCTTTCAACCGGCTGATTTGCTCTGGGCTTTGCGGTATCACTCTTCCAAATAAACTGCTTCCTTGTGTAGTTAAGCCATATTTTACTTCTGGCTGCTACACCATTAGTTTATGACTTTCTCTGGGTTGTAAAATCCTTCGGGGATCCTTCAGGGTAAAAGATAACGTGTGTGGCTGTTAGAACCCAGTTACTCTGTCAGCTTACGCAGAAGGGTTAATATTTTTCTCCGTGTGCTGGGTTCTGTTTAGACGTATTCTGGACAAAGGGAAAGCTGGTTTGGACAACAGCGTGCTTCTGCCTGTGTGGCATGTGTTTCCTTTATCATACGTACCGTAGCTGTGCCAGCTTATCTTATCTCATTGCTATCAGCATCTCCCACTGTCTTACAGGTCTGCAGCACGAAGGAATATTCAGAGTGTCTGGGTCACAAGTTGAAGTGAATGACATAAAAAATGCATTCGAGAGAGGTAAGGAAGATCTGCTCTGGTATCTTGAGAATTATTGCCAGTTGTCCGACTTTGGTGTTAAATATTCTGAATCAGCCTGGTTTGAATGCACCTTGCTGGGTTTGTGCCTTTGGTCGTTAGGGTTTCCTAACGAGTCCAGCCCAAACGCTTCCCTGTTGCTCATTAAGCTTGAGCACTCCGTTGTCTGCCATTGTGCTTTACAGCTTGGAGAGTGGCGTGTAGTAAATCCTCTGAATTCAGTCTTCCCTCAGCTCACTGATAATTGTAACACTGAAGGATGCAGAGACCTTCGTGACTGGGTGTAACCGCATTTTCCCACCCTCTCCCCCAGCTGTTCATGCATAGGCTGGCTGCTGGAGGGTGAAATTTTCTCTTTTCCATGTTCTTGAGTCACAGCTTGGCCACACATTTCAAGTAAGCAAGTAAGAGGGTAAATGTTAGAAGAAGACACTGTTAACATAGCTTTTAACAGACTTGATTTTCAATGCGAAGAACCATTCCATACAAAGGCAAAAAGCGGCTGGGAGCCTCCTGACTCAGCAGCTCCTAGCTGGGCTGTTATCCTCAGAAGAGCAGGTTCAGAAGAGCCGCCTCTCCCCACGCTTTCTTGGGTCACCAAAACCAATGGGGCTTGAGTTAACTCCCTGAATACATCACTCTGAAGGAATATAGTTGGTGTGTTCCTGTGCTGGCTGTTGGAAGAGACAAGCAGTAATTAATTAGGCCCAGGGAGTTTATTTTGCTTTTGGGAAGAGAAAAGTTTAGTGAAGAACATATGTAAGATGTGGCATCTGATTTCACCGGACTTCACCTCCATCTACCCGAGAACTAAAATCCTTAAGAATAGAGGAAGCAGAAACATGTATCATAGGCTGCAGGTAGAAGCTTGTTATCAGTCCGACCCTTTTTACATAAAGGAAATACCAGTCAGCCTGGGAAACAGCCAGTGGTTCCAGCACTAACATGCAGAAACGAAAAGGTGATTTTTGTGTGTGTATGTGTGTCTTGTCTCTGTAAATTGTATGATACACAGAACTGACAAGGTGAACAATAACGTCTCCACAGTTTATTACTTCATCTAGAACCCTTGGTGGCAGTTAATATCAAGGATAACGCTCTGCTTTGTAGTGGCCCATTTGTTATCCCGTGTGTTACTAAGATAATGGGCAAGTCTGGGTAATTTCAGTCACATAATGGATATATATAGCTTCAATGTGAGGATTGCCCCATCATTAAATCTAATTATATCTGAGAGAGAGTTTTCCCCAGGGAGCGACTCCTTAAGTGGGCATCTTTTCTTTGCTAATACAGACAAACTGTGGTGTATCTGCAGCGACAAATTATCTGTCCCAGAAACGCTGCCCCCCTCCCTGCCAATTCAGCGTGAGGTGGCTGCGTCCTGCCACGGTGCTCAGCGGACCCGTGCACGTCCCCTGATCGCGCCTGAGCCTCTGCTGTGGGTTTGCCTAAAGACCCACTCCTGGACTCGAGTGATGTTCACCCCCGTGGTGGATCCGTGCAGTTTGCACCTTGCCAAAATACCTGGAGCACAGAGCCTGGAAGTGTAACCACTGCCCTGGGAGTGGGTGAGAGCCGGGTGCTCTGGTGTCAGGCTGGGGTCTGCTCGGTGGGAAGCTGTCCTGAGTCCCCCCGGATTGCTGTCAGAGGCTTCCCGTCTCCACTGCAACGGTCTCTCCACCTCACACTGCTTGTAGTGCAGTTGGAGGAGGTGGGATTAACTTTGTGGTGCACAAATCCTTCTCTCCAGCTGAGGCACATCCTTCCAGTCTGGTACTTTCGGCCAGTATTCTGATTTGTCTTGCCTGCTTTTCTTTGCTTGTCACGAAGGGGAAGATCCGTTAGCGGGGGACCAGAACGACCACGACATGGATTCCATAGCAGGAGTTCTGAAGCTCTACTTTCGAGGGTTGGAGCATCCTCTCTTCCCCAAGGATATCTTTCATGATCTGATTGCCTGTGTCAGTAAGTACACAAAGAGCTGAAAAGAAAGAGAATGAATTTTACTAGTCTCCCACTTTTCTCTCCTCCCCTCCCCTTTTTCCTGACTCCAGAAAGAGTTTCATGCTTACTCTGGTTGGGTTTGCATTGCACTGGTATCCTAGTCTCCATCAGCCAGTCTGGGCAGTTGCTGGTCACAGCCATCCTTATTCTGACTGCAATTTTTTTATGTGAATAAGCAAGGAAACAGATGAATAGATTTTAAGGGCTGTGTCATGGTTTTTTCTGAGACGGTGCTTCATGACAGGATTCTTTTCAAACAGAATAAACCAAACCCCTCCACTTCTGAAAAATAATCTTTAAGGCTTCTTATCAGAAGGTGTCAGAAGTGCCCTCCCAGAGGAGGAGGATGCCCTGTGTATGTTCCCTCGCACTGACAGATGCTCGGTGCCTGTGTGCTGCTGCCTGCCTCGGCGTGCTCTGTCCAGTGGCAGGGGAGCAGCCATGGACCATTTTGCTTCCTAACCACGAGGAGCCGTCTGTTGGCTCCTGTTCAAGAATATCCATCATGAGGGCAGTCACAGGCCAGTTGTAATGTTTTTGATGGTTTCTGAAGGTGGTTCTGGTAGGCAGAGGGTTGTCTGTGTTTTTTGTACGTGACCAGCCTCATTTTAAACAGCACAACTATTGCCATGTCCTTCAGAATCGAAGAATGAATCCATTGTCCCAGTAGTGAAATGGCCTTTGCGGTGGCAGCCTTTGAAGTGAAGCAGAAGATAACTGCTTCTAAAATGGCTTGTGGTTTCCCACTCCTGATAAATGCTTTTACAGAGTTGAATTCACATTATATGAAAAGAAAAATCCCCTTCCAAATAAGTTCTCCCTTCTGAGATGATTTATACTGCCCACTTATTTCTCAGTAGGCTGCTGCACACAGAGCGTTTTGCCTCACCCTTTAACTATGTTCATTCTCCTTGGAGTGTTATACAGTTTCTTTTTTAAACACCCACCTTTCTAAGCTGACTTGAATGAGCCATTGTGCCAGAATTCTTGAAACAGATGACATCCAGAGCTCCCACGCTAGGAGAGAACTTGCAGTGAAGTTTCACGTGTTCGGGGACCTTCGTGTCACAGGCTTCGCCAGCAGGTTCAGCAACCTTTGCGTTCCCACGCGGGCAGCGCTGGGGGATCCAGGAAACGGGCAGAGCCTGCCTTCCTCCTCTTGCTGCTCTGCTGGCTGCCCTTCCCAGTAGTTCGCACAGGAGCTGTCACAGTATACTGGTTGCACTGGGACTCAGTGGCAAGTTGTGGGAGCAGCAATACGATGACTCTGCGATGCTCTTTCTTCCTTTCAGCAATGGATAATTTACAAGAGAGAGCGCTCCACATCCGGAAGGTGCTTCTGAACGTGCCGAAGACCACTCTGATTGTCATGAGATACCTCTTTGCGTTCCTCAATCAGTGAGTATCCTTGAGAGCACTGTGGCCCTGCTGCAGGCCTTGGTGTGAACATGATAAATGGCAGAACCAGCCTTAACGTAGCTGCATGTGACCTTTGTAAATGCTGAGGTACCTCATTTCTCCAGAAAAATGAGCCAATGAGCTTTGAACAGCAGAGAGCCCAAAGCAAACCTTCCCAGCTCAGCTGTGTGTTCTCCAGGAGATGATGATGACAATGATGATGTTTTCTGCTCTTAACCCTCCGCCCCACTTCTGTCTTTTACAGTTTATCTCAGTTCAGTGAAGAGAACATGATGGATCCCTACAATTTAGCCATCTGCTTTGGGCCCACACTGATGTCTGTGCCTGAAGGTCATGATCAAGTCTCTTGCCAAGCTCATGTCAATGAATTGATCAAAACCATCATCATCCAACATGAGAACATCTTCCCAGGACCAAGGGAGCTGGAGGGTCCGGTCTATAGCAGAGGTGGAAACACCGAGGATTACTGGTATGGTGGATTGCACTGAGGAGGCAGTGACCGGGGGGGTATGTAGTGATGGGTTAGCGTGCTGCAGTCATGTGTTCTGCCTTGTCTAATTCTGGATTTGAGCATCTGGCCCAGCCACTCCAAGATACATTTTATGAAGAGAAGGTGGCTCTGGTATCTCTGGAGAGTCATCAACTTAAAAGAAATAAGCTGGTAGGAAGTAGCTATTCAGCTGTCAGACGTAGCTCACTCACCTTGAAGGGCAAGGCTGTGGAGGGGTTTTCTTCAGGGTGCTGGTATGGCAGCTGCCAAAATCAATCTTTTTTCTCTTTTTTTATTCCCCATTCTTTTTTCTCCTGTTTTAGCCATTTTTTTTTTCTTGCTTGTCTTGAGTGCCTTTGCTTCAGACGCAGGGGTCAGTTGCAGCTGAACCTGGAAAGCTGTGGCACAGTTTAATTTTCAGGGCAGCACTGATTGTGGGGGAGGGAAGAGGGAGGAATGCAAAATCACCGTTTCCATCCAGTTTAAAGCTCAAGAGGCCCGGCTGCGTGTTCAGTCTGAAAGCCACATCTGGAAACAATTCAGCCAGAGCGGCTCCTGTCATCTGGGGTGGAAGGTTGGGGAGTGGGGGAAGGAAAGGAGGTGTTTTCTTTCCTACTGGCCAAGCTGATCTCTCCCTCTGAAAATAAGGAATGTTAAATCGTGTCCTGCTTCTCCCCCTGCTCCTTCCCTCCTTCAGTGTCCCAGGAATGCAAGTAATTATTTTCATATACTAAAATAAATACTGGTTTTAAATGGAGTCGCTCTGGTGACAGAGCTAGCCTTGTTTCCCCGGCGTGTGTCAGAGGAGCTCAACTATCAGCTCGCCCCTCGTCGGTGCGGTGAGGAGAGGCTCCTCTCTGCTCACTGCTGGTTGCACAAGACCTGCCAGAGCCTCGTTTGGAAATTCTGTTGGTTTTACCCTTCACGCTGATGTTTTTAGCTGATGTTATAGGTGAAAGTTTTGGAGAGAAAAAAAATTAAAGAATCTTTATGACCTTGAGGAAACACATTAGCTTTTAGAGGTTTTGTCCCATAGAGTGAATGGAACAAAACCGTGAGGTATTCAGTACCCGCAGCATGGGTGACACCTCACGTGAGTGTGGACGAGGTGAAACATCCTATCAATTTTCTGAAGGCATTTGGTTTTTCTTCGTGCCCTTCCTACCCAGCCTGACCTCAGACCCTGTTAAGCAGAGAAGGGGAGAAGCAAGCGAGGGAGGGTGCTGACAGCCAGGAAGAAGCATCTGGTTCCCATTCAGGCCTTCTCATAGCCCTGGTATTTAGATAGTTGTCAGTTATTGCCCACGGGGCTCTGTGCCGCAGAGCGTGCGAGTAGCAGAGTGGATCCTTGTCGCTGGGCTGGTCACCAGGGAACGCAGCCGGCTATGTTTGTGAGCTCCCGGTGCCACTTCGCTGGGCCGGGGAACTCGCAGACGGTGCTTTGGCACGGAGGCTGCCCGGGCTCGGTGCCACGGCTCGT
>NW_010393502.1:13870-20725 GCF_000710305.1 Buceros rhinoceros silvestris | reverse complement strand
CATGCCTTTTCTCTCGCTGCGAGCCGGCAGCTGCTGGGGAGCTTTGAAACGGCTTGCCCTGGGCTGAGAAGGGGAGGGCAGAGCTCAGAGTTCATTACAAACTCAGGGCTGTGCTGCAGGCATCCTGGGAATACTGTTTTTTGCATCTGCCCATCCACGAGCAGAGGCACAGCCTGGGGAGACTCCCACAGCCCACATGCTGGCATGCGAGACCACGGCAGGGGAGACAACAGCTTGTAGATGCTCCGCTTGCTCTGCGTTCCTCTGGTGATACATAACTGCCTGCACTTTGGGAGCCCTCGGGGTGCAGCCCAGCAACCCAGCGCTGCCCATGGTGCATCCTGGGGCTCACGTCACCAGGACGGGGTTTTTAGTGGAAGGGCTGGATAAGGAAGAGACCCGGGGGGTTTGTGCAGATCTTTAGCATTGGCTGTATGCGACATGACTTCACAGTCTGTGTGAAACTTTAGCCCTCAATGCTTGTTCCTTTAGGGACCTCCATTTGGCTTCAAATTCTTCTGTAAACTTTATTAAGTAGCATAAGGGCTTTGCAGAGGATGGGAAAGGTTGGTTCCTGAGGTACTGGCTCAGGAGATGGTGGGGCAGCTTCGTGTCACCTGGATTTAAGCATAATGAGAGGCCAGAATTAGTGAAACATTTTACACCTTGTCCTTTTTCTTCCTTCCTCTTCTTTCAGAGTTTAGGAGGTAGATTACCAGGGGGAGAGCGCTTTAGAGCCGTGATCTTTAACCGTCGCAAGGCCAAAATGAGCGGCAGAGTTGTTACTGTGCGAAAAGAGTTAAAAATCCCCTGTAACGAGTCACAGTGTAAGAGTGCAGCCCGTGTGGTCTGTCTTTAGCAGCAGCATCTGGCCAGAGGAGCGAGTCTGGTCAGAGGCTGTGGGGCTGCTTGGGAAAGGAAAGCATCCTCTCCCAGTGTCCATCCTGCTCCTGCCCTGAGGGAACTTCTCCTGTAGCTTCTTACGGAAACCAAACCTTTGGTTGCCACTTTGATCCTTCCAAAGCTTTTCTTCACGCAGAACAGAAATGAGCACTCCAGGTGGTTTGGGTGCTCTGTAAAGATTCCCGAGAATTGATCCAGCTGTGGAGTCATTCCATGAAACGAGTGGGATGATTTAAGATTGTGGTAAAGGGGAAGGAGGGAGGTGACAAACTGACAAACTCAGATCTGGCAATGTCATTATGAGTTGAGAAATAATTTCCCCCAGGAAGTGGCAGCTATCTCATCATTCATCTAATGAGCTAATTAGAGCTCTGGAGCATAGAACTGAGGGGGTAACTCTGCCATGGCAGATTGGAGCTGGACCCAACATGCCAAGGCTGCCTGACTTCTGAACATCTCCAGGGGCCTGGGCTGGGCTTTCCTGATAGCCTGATAACAAGAAGGTTAATGAATATGAAGGTTAACGAATAAGAACTAACTTAATTTTCAAACACGCTGACTTCAGTTTGTGCAAATGCATCCACAAAGTGTCTGTCACGGTGAAACCCAGATGCTGGTTTCCGATATGGATGTTTCTAGTTAAGTTATCTGTGATTGTTGTAAATGAGGAAACTCAATTTCTACCCTGTAAAGCAGCGTCTGCTTCCTTCTGTTGCAGTGAAAGTCCTCACGGAGAGCGAGCCTCGACAGAGGACTCGGTTCAGGACGTTACGGCGGAACACCACACCAGTGATGATGGTACGCAGAGTCTAATAACTCCTTGGCTAACTGGTGCACCCTGCAGCGGGGCAGGCCGAGAACATGGTGCCTTGCAATTTAAGTTCAAAGTTTAGATCCGAAGTGGAGTTTAAACCAGAATAGTCACTTGAAACATCACTTACAGCATTTGAGGCCGAGAAGTAAAAAAGTACAGGATCAACAGGAATCTTCTACCCCTTTTGGTAGCTTTGGCAAGGGAATCGGGAGTGCTTTAAGGCTCAGTGGTTCTGCTTTAAGGAAGGAAGGAAAATAAAATCAAAACCTGTATCTCAGTGGAAGACAAACAGGTTTTAGGATAGGGGGTCCTGATGGGGGTCATTGGTAATTTTTCCTTGGGGAAACTCTGTTACATCTCTTGTCTGATCAGCGAAAAGGATGCTGAGGATGTCATGACATTTCCTGAGGAAAAGGTGACACTGCGGTGCTTGAGTGTCTGGTGTTGATACTTCCAAATTCTCCTGCAATGGGGAACAGCTGCATGTGAGCCCCATCCAGAGCAGAGGAAGAGATGACATTACTGCTGTGAAACGGTGATCCCCAGAACACTGACCGGCGTGGAGAGCAGAGTGACCTAAGCGAGACAGAATATGGGTTTATTCTTGGGTGTCAGCCCCTTGCAATTGTCCAAGTCCTGCGATGGTTTTACTCATGACGGCCTCAGTCGTGAAGGTGGGAGGAAGGGAGCATCCCCTTAAAAGGAGGTGGTATCCTTTTTGAGCTGCTCTCCAGGAGTTGGCTCAGTAGTCCTGCCATCTGCTCCTGAGCTGCTTTTTGCTGTCTTAGCTCCAGCAGTTCCCTCACAAACCTTCCCCATGGCTTTGCTGTGCTCCTGCTGACTTCATGGTCTTCACACACCAGCAAGAAAGCACTGCTAAAAATGCTGGAATACCGGTTCTTCCTCAGCAAGGTCGAGCACTGTCATGGTGACTCCTCACTGAGATGGTTGGGAGGAAATGGAAAGCCTACAGGAATCGAACACAAGTTCTCTGTCTCGAACAGGGTGTTCTGTCTGAAAAGTGTCAGCTTCTTAAAAATGCCTGAAAACACGTCCTTTTGAGCGTTACCTAAAGAAGGAGCAGTTTGGTTGCTGTGGTGAAGGAAAGGATAACTCATCACGCATCTGGAAAGCTCGGGACTAAATCCTGCAGCTGACACCCCATGGCGTGCACTGGCAGAGTTTCTGTGTGGGGTTGTTAGATCACCGGTGTGGCTGAAAGGGTACAATGGTGAGAAAATGAGCAGCTGGAGATTTAGGAAAGGACAACGTTTTTTAGCCTCTGGAACTAGATTGCGTGGGGGCCCTGAGCAAGGTAAAATTTGGAGGCATTTTGGATGGAGTTCTGCAGCCTACACAGAATATTCCATAGGAAGCATTTGGGAGGGAGCACTTGGCACCGAAGCAGAGGAGGGAGCTGGGGCTCTATCTCTGAGGAGGCAGCAAGGGCTGGTTAACTAAGGAGTGTCCCATCCTTCTAATTGAGCTGTGCAGTGTCACACCTTGGGCATACCTGGCGGAATGCAGTGTTCAGCACCACAGCTCAGTAGGACAGATGGTCTTAGGTGTTTCTCACTCCTTCAGTGTTCAGGCGTGACCAGGCACTCAGTCCTTGAGCTCTTTGGTGACCCTTGCTCTGGCCCTCCCAAAGCAAAGCTGGCATCCCAGCCACCTTCGGTGGATGAAGGAGTCGGTTTTGGTGTGGGGGGAGAGGTTGTGTTCTGCAGAGCTTCGGTGCTGTTCCCTGCCAGTGTCACTGTGTGAGAGAGAGGACACTCTGGTTTGAGACAGGCACAAGGACCAGCAGTGCTGCAAGACAAGCAGGTTGTGTGCTCATTAAATTCTGGGTATGAGTGGAAAGTTTTTAAACTGCCGCTTTCCTGCTGTCAGGCTGGCAGAGGTCATTGTTTGGCTTAGCCTTGTTGCTCTTTATTCACACAGCTTTCTTCTCTGAGCACAAGTGTAGTAGGAAAAAGCTACTGGAAATTAGAATCTAAAATCACTTCTCTGGAGGAAAGCCAGAGTCCTAAAAAGCAAATTGGAAACATAAGAAACCTGAGTGCTGCACTCATCTGGAACAATAAACACTTCTTAATGAAACAGATGGAATTCACCAAGCCACACTCCCATCCCCTCGCAAACAGAGGGGGACACAAGATCGGCGCTATCGGTGTTTTAGTGTTACGAAGAAGCTGGCTCCAGAGGCAAAACAAGCGAGAGGGGGGAAGGAGCCAGAGCCAGATAACTGTGTGCTTTGGGGAGTCTGGAGCGAGGCGGCTATTGCTGGCTGCACACAGGGGCCAGGCTTTTCTCACCCTCACAGACATCCCACTGCTTGCTGAGGGCTGATCGCGGGTCTCGAGCGAGGCTGGCCACAAGCTCACCTGGAACGTGTGATCTGGCAGAACTCTGAGCAGTCTGGTTTAGTGATGGAGAAATTAATTGCTGGGGGTCAGTCTGACAGATCCCGTTGCGGGTTGACCTCAGCACTTGGTCACACCTTGTTTTGTAACCCAGCTGCTGATGGGGCTCTTTGGTAGGGGATGCTTCTGCTCTGCTCTCACCCCGGCTGATGAGGTGGTGACACTGCGGCAGCAGCTTGCTCAGATGGATTTACACTGGATATTTTCTCTGCCTTGCCTGCCTGCAGTCCTCCTTGGAAGACCTATTTCCTGATCATACGCTCTCCCAAGGAATATTTGTACAAGCTGTGGCTCACACTGGGACTTTCAGGCCCTTTTGGCTGGCTCTTGCACTGTAGAAGCTTCGTGTGATGCAGAGGAGATCTCTGGACAAAATGTTCCTCTTCCTTGACCAGGAAGAGGAACCACAAATCTTTTTCCTCAGGAAAAATCTCAATTTCCGAGGACTGCTTGGCTGTATTAAAGCACCTTTAAAGTAATTAGAGGCTGAAGTCCACTGGGGCCGTGTGGCTGAGCTCATCTCCGTTCCCCTGACGTCTGCCGAGAATTGGGAGCTGGCTTAATACATATTTAGACTCAACCAATGGCAGATTTTTCTAAGTCTTAAAAATAATCCTCGTGAATTTCATATTGATTTTCCCGAGGATCTAAAGGCCCGTATTGTTCCTCTCTATAATATCAGAGTCCTACAGGGACCCAGCTTAGTGGCCGGTTGCAGGCACGGTGTGGCTGTAGTTCTCAGTGAGCTTTTCAAGGAGGAACAGTCAGGTCTGGAGCGCGTCATGCAGCTCCGAGCGCAGCACTGCTGGGCTCAGCGTGCGCCCGGTGCAGCCCGGCTCTGCAGAGCCCAGGGGAGCCACTCGCTCTCCCCGTCGCTGCACAAACCGCAGTGGTGGAGGCACTGCATGTTTTCGTTAGCTTCCCTGACAGTTCGATGAATAGCATGACCTCCCATGGTGACGGAATCTGGTCTCTTGGGTCAAGTGAACCTCACAGGCAGCAGCAATTTCCTTCTCAATAGAGGCTTTATTTCTGCAGCAGTTTGAGATCAGAGGATGTTTCTCTCCCTAAACACCAATAGCTGCTCCCGCTCGCCTGCCCAGGAGGTTTAGTGTAGCTGCCTTTAGGAAAGTGTGCCGTGGGCAGATTGGTGTCTGGAACATACCCGATTGCTGCCCAGCTTTGGTATTTTGTTTATTTTAGTGAGATACTAATTTTGCCATTGCCATTTCTGTCTGTGTACGCTGAATTGTTGTAAGTGGGTTGGTGACTTGGAAAACGTGAACGTGTCCATCACGTAGATTAGAAATTGCAACATCCTCATGTAATAGGGGTTCCCCTCTGAATTCAGAGGGTTCCCCTCTGAATCTTCCTGCCGCATCAAGAAGCCACACTTTATTCCATGCTCTCCTCATGAGCTGTTTGGTGGTAGGTCTAAACTGCTGAACACTTACCTGAGCCCAAGCGTTCAGTGAATTACTGTTTATTCCCTTCTGTCTCCTAGAGTGTGAGCCCATAGAAGCAATAGCCAAGTTCGACTATATCGGCAGGACTGCCCGAGAGCTGTCTTTTAAGAAAGGAGCTTCTCTCTTACTCTACCAGCGGGCCTCTGATGACTGGTGGGAGGGACGCCACAACGGAATCGACGGCCTCATTCCTCATCAGTACATCGTCGTTCAAGACACGTATGTTACACTTTAAGCCCATCTACAAGATGAGCTTGTTTAAAACTCCAGTGTGGAACAGAGCATTTGTGTCAAGGTGTTGACACCGGGTGGGGAGAGCTCATCCTTCACCCGGCCCCGCAAGGAGGGAGTCCTGGTGACACGAGCAGAGCTGTGCAGAGGTGTAGGAGTCCACACTTGTGAATCAAAACTTGTTCTGGTGCTGCCGGCCTGTTAAAGCCGCAGCGCTGGGATCGCCAGATTGCTGACAGGTGTCAGGATCTCTCATTTGAGAGATGCATGATGGTTCTTAAGAGGTTAGCGCAGTGTCCTCCGTGCGTGTTCGCACGCACCGTGCTGCCTCTGACATCCAGTGGTCCTGATCCTGCTTTGGTTGTGATTTCCTTCCCTCCTCCTTCCTAGTGAGGACGGTATCTCTGAAAGATCCAGTCCGAAGTCTGAAATAGAAATAAATTCTGAGCCACCGGAAGAAAAAGTGACTGCTAGAGCTGGTGCCAGTTGCCCAAGTGGGGGTCACGTCGCAGATATTTACCTTGCAAACATCAACAAGTAAGAACAGCCTTGTGTTCTTTTACTTCACTATAAAGATCTTGGTGATGAGTCCAGTAACCTACATCCTTCCCTGGAAGAGGTTAACTGGGGAGCACTGCCACCATTTTTCTCTCCTTCTTCTCTTCTAACCTGCTCACGCTTTGCTGTCCTTTCTCTCTCTGTCACCAGTGTGGCCAATGCTCATTGAAAATCCCACTGGCTTCTCTCCTCTGTCCCTAAGGTGCCATCTGCTCCTGTTTGCCCAAATTGTCCTGGTTTACAAGCTAAGCACCCAGGAGAAAGGGAGGGGAGCAGCGGGATGAGTTCTTGTGATCATGTGTTCCCATCATTGTTACGTTCTGTGATTTGTTATGTCTCGTTTACATCTAACACGTTTTGTTTTATGGGGTGGGGGACAATTTCTTCAGAAACTAGTGTCACATTTTGTGCTAAATGACGTACCTAAGTCCCACCAGCTGGCATTGCCTGTAACATTCCT
>NW_010393502.1:5121-13762 GCF_000710305.1 Buceros rhinoceros silvestris | reverse complement strand
TGCTTTTCCCCAGCACTTCTCACCTCAGGTTACTAACCATATGCTTGCAGTGAAACAACACGCCTCCCTGCTGCTCTAACTTTACTTCCTCAACCAGAAGTTGTTACTTTAGCCAACACTCAGCATCATAAAAAAATGGGAAATGAAGCTATAGGAACAGACTGCATTTCTTGATCTGGTATTTAATTATTCTAGAGCAGACTTATCCCCCCTGTCCTTCTGATTATGTCCTTCGTATTAAACACCCCCACCTCTCTCTGGCGGGCAGTGAAGGTATTAATGTGATAATTACAGTTTTATGGGAGGGGATATTTTGAACCTTTAGTTAATTGAACAGACTGTGGTCTGTAAAGGCATTAGAGAAATACATCCTTTTGAAAGGTTTGGACCTGCTCATGTCCTGCACAGCCTGGTCCTTAGTTTCTGGGAGCCGGCAGAGCCCCACTGATGCTTGTGAAGCTCCATCAGTCTGCCTCAGCTTGGGATGTGGGCTTTCTTCTATGGTATTTATCGTTTGAGCCATTGAAATATGCCATTCTGCCTCTTCCGGAAAGATTTCGGTGTTGGAGCTTCACCTCGGCTGGGTTCGGTAGTGTGGGTGTAGTGTTTTTAAGAAGCCTGGGTAATGTCCACTCCAGGTTTTTTTTGGTTTTTTTTCCCTTTACTAGGGAAACTGATACTTAGCAACAGTAGCATAAGACTCATTTTGTTGTTTTTTCTTTAGGAATGAATCTTCTGACCTATGTGTGAACAGACTTGGGCAAAATTAAATCAGATGGTTTCGCAATGACAGTTGTGCCACCCACTGAATTATTATTTGGATGCCAAAATCCTACTGGAGTTAACACTTTCTTGCAGATATTCATGGGGCTGGTGCTATAAATGGATCCTTCCCTGTATAATGGATGCCAAGCTTCAGACCTATGGCATAAAGTATTCTGCTGCATTGGCCTCCCTATGATTCGAATGGAATCGTGCTGTCGGACCGCATGGTGCTGGGGTAGAAACTAAATTGGTTGGACCAGCTCAGCCATTTGACATCATCTTTTGGTAGATCTGTAGCCCTACATAGATAATGCCCTGTGGTCCTGCTAAAGCGATGAAAAAGGAACATCCGTTACCACCAGCAAATACTGGAAATTACCATTAACCCCAAACCATGGGGTTCTTTGCTTGCCAATCTCTGAAAATAATAACTTGATGCCTTGGGCCAGGAGCTTAGTAGACTTATACTGTGTCCTCCAGACAAAGATTGTAGCTCTGCTCTTCTAATGTAATAAAAACACATCGTCAAAACCTGTTGATGGCACGGAGGTTTTTTTTTTGTTCAAATATAAATTCTTTTCCTCTTGACCAAGTTAATTACGTTCCATCCAAGTTTTCTGGTTTTGCCATGAATGTTGCACAGCTGCCAGGAGCTCAGACTTGTTGTCAGAGGTGTTACACTGCAATGATTTATATTTTCGCTGTTTCACAATGACTCCTAAAATCCTGGGCGTATTTGTCATCTGGGTATCCTTGTCTCTTCCCATTGTCCTCTGTGTTGTTGTGGGGGGATATCTTCAAACTGCAGCCCGTTACGTGTACCTGCTTGTATTGACTTGTTTTGCTTTTGTGACTGAAGGCAAAGAAAGAAACCAGAGTCAGGCAGCATCAGAAGAGCCTTCCGTCAAAGTGACAGCCACGGACTAGGTAGTTCAATGGCAGAACCAGCCTCCCCAGGAGCCATAGCCGGTTCCAGACCCTCATCTCAGCCCATTATGAGCCAAAGTCTTCCCAAGGAGGTTCCAGATAAATGCTCCATCAGTGGCCACGGCAGCCTCAATTCTATCAGCCGACACTCGTCTCTGAAGAACAGGATAGAGAGCCCGCAGATCCGGAAAACGGTGACGGCAGGGAGGTCCAAGAGCTTCAACAACCATCGGCCCATGGACCCTGAGGTCATTGCACAGGTAAACAGGAGGGCTTTGACTTCAAGTTTTGTTTTGGAAACTTAAAGGATGTTGGATACAATGAGGTGCTTTCATGTGAAGTCTGATTTAATCTCATATCCCTTCCCTTCTCTCAGTGCGATATTAACTTACTACACAGCTTGAATCTAGTCTTTCAGCCTCGCTTTGTGTAAGTCACTGAGGCGCTTTCATGAGCGAGGGTAAGCAGTCACATCCTTCCTCCAGAAAAACTTGGCCCTGTTCGTTATTCAGAATTTAGTTTCAACAATAAAAATGTCCATTTCAGAAGGTTACACAGATTCCAAAGCTGTCAGCAAAAAATTAAATGATCATAACTGCAAGACCTGAGAAAAATAAAGGATTTAGTGTCAGTTGAACACTCTCCTGTCAGTTGTGCAAACTTGCCTGTGGTTTGACATTGGAAGCATATGGAGTAGAACAGTCAAAACAAAAGCTGGAGCTGTGCGGTGCTCACAGCGGCATCTTCGTGTGCTTACAGGGTTCAGCGTGTGATCAGAAACCAGCTCTGAACTGAACACTGCCGGTTTCCATGAGCTATTTTAGACAAGTGCCTTGAAGGCAGGCAGGCTGCCACTGCCCGTGTGCTGTGCTTGAATTCACAGAGAGCCCCGGGTTTGGGGCTGGCTCCACACACCAGCTGGACAATGAGGAAACCATCCTCTCAGGTTCCTCCTGTGGAAGGAGGGAAGGGAAGGGTGGTGTCAGTTAGAGCAGCTCAGTGCAGATTCTCCTTCTCTGTGCATGTTTTCCACATCCCTGTATGCAGAGATTAGTCCGCGCCGCAGCAGCGGCCGTTCTTCACAAAAACACAAGCGCTGCTTTTGCGTCTGTGACTTCACCAGCAGAACAGAAAACAACTGAAAGTCAGACTGCGATGGGAACAAGCCACAGCTACCACCGGGGTGCATGATGTAAACGTTCGATTTCCCTCCTGGGTGAAGGCGCTCGCCTGCCTCCCGCTCCGCAGAGCCTGCACGCGCGGGTTGCCGGTACCAGCTGTCCGCAGCAGGCCATGGGTCTATCTAAAGCTAAGGAATGCCTGGGCTCGTGTTACAAAGCCAGCCCTGGGAGACCTGACCTCTCTGGTTCGGGAGTCTGTAGGTTTCTAAGGAGCTGGGGGCAGATATGTGAAAATTCAACATCGTTTTTGTTGACAAAAGAGCAATGTCAGGTAATAACTGAGATTCAAATAAAAACCTGGTACGTACTCTGAGGGAAGGTTGTGTCTTGCCGTTATGAATATCTTTAGCCCATTTGCTCCAGTGGAACTATCCTGTAAGGTCCTTGTTGTCTTCGTATTTCATTGTCCTTCCAAGGCTTTGGTTGACATAGATCAGTTTCTTTGTTTTTCCAAGTACGCTCTGACTGAAGGTGTTCTGTCTCCTCTTCCTGCCAGGATGGTAACTCCCCTCTTTTCACTGGAGGAGAGGCTGGGGAGAAAAAGAAAAGAGGGAGCAGGGGGAAAATAAAAGAGAAGGGGGTGGACAAAAAAAAAGCTGTGTTAAATGAGTGTTTCTCTCTGCCCTGTAGTATCTGTTCAAACACCATCTCATAATCATCACGCGTTTTACATGCTTCCCCTAACCTCGTCAGTAAAATCTGCCTGGCCTCCAGCTAGACCCTGAGGTGTCAGATTTCTGTCTCTGGTTTCCTCCACCATTCCTTGACTGATTTACCTTCCCCACCCCCTGAAAAACCTCTGAGGAAGCTAAAAAGCTGTAGCCAAGCTGTGAGTCACCAAAAGGCTGAGCTCCTGCTCTCCAGGGAGTTCCGTGCACCAGCAGGCTCCGCAGCATGGGCTGTGGCCAACGTGTAAAGGAGAAAAAAACCAACACCAAAAAAAGCCACGTTTTAATCTCAATTATCTGTATTTATTAATAATATAATATTTTATAAGAGGAAGAAGTGCCAACTCTAATTTCTTTATACATTTCTGATATCTTCCGTGATTTCTGAAACATTAAATTTGGAATCCTGCGTAATACCCTCCTGGGAAGGGAAGGCCAGGCCACTCGGACAGCCAGAAAACCAATGAGGCAGCAAGAGCGCACAAGGATTTCATCATCGGTGTGTGGCCCGTCAGCCAGCGTCTACCTCGTCCAGCCTTTCTTCAGGAATTTACTCTCCTGAATCTCACGTGCCAAACAAAGTGCCAGAGTGGATCCTAATGCTTTGCAGCGCCCGCTTTTCTGCTCATTGCTGCGCTTTGGCATTTACTCGTCTTTGAAGTCCGAGCAGCCTCAGGACCAGTAAAGGACCAGATGAGCGTCGAGAAGTACTAGCAGTTATTTTGCTCCCTGTCGATGGAAAATATTACTACTTGTTGGCGTCAGAGTAGTACTGGGCGGTTTGGCGTGGGCTTCACTGTGACACCTAAAGGTCCTCAACCCCCCAGTTGATTTGGGCGTTGGTGTTTGCAGGCTTGTTCTCAAAGCTGGACTTTTATGCCCGTATTTATGTGTCTGGGTTCTGTTACTCACTCGGTTTCTCTTTTGTGTTTACAGGATATTGAAGCTACTATGAACTCTGCTCTGAACGAGCTGCGGGAGCTGGAAAGGCAAAGCAGCGTAAAGCACACGCCAGATGTGGTCCTCGACACCCTGGAGCCTTTGAAAACGTCTCCAGTGGTGGCCCCCACCTCAGAACCTTCCAGCCCTCTGCACACTCAGATCCTCAAGGACACTGAGCCAGCTTTCCAGCGCAGCGCAAGCACCGCCGGCGACATACCGTGCACCTTCCGGCCAGTGAAGTCGGTCAAAATGGCCACCCAGGTGAAACCTCCAGCAACACGGCCGAAGCCCACAGTTTTCCCCAAAACAAACGCCACCAGCCCCAGTGTTGCCTCCTCTGCATCTCAGCAGCCTACTGACAAGTCCTGTACTGTCTGATAAAGCTGGTGCTGCTCTGTGGATACAGCTGTATTGGTTCTGATGAAGAGACTCTGTGAAAGACCCTAAAATTCCTATTTAACTAAGCTTTGAACTTCTGCTGAAGGTTAGTTGTGAAGTGCTGCTCACTGCTGGGAGCACTTCCCAGGGTGAACTAAGTGGTAACGACCTGTCCCGTGTACCCGCATCGGCGATGTTCGGAAAGCAGAACAGTTCCTGCCACGCTGAGGAACTCCACTTTCGGGTCACTGTGAAGCTGAGGAGGAAAACACGCAAAGAGCGAGGAGCTGGATCTTGGTTTCTAGCCGATGCCTTGTTCAAGTGTTTGGCCACTGAAAGAAACATTTAGTGGAATCATGTTTTGAATACTGGTGTTGTGACTTTGATATTCTGTGTTCATTTATTGCAGGGAAACAATAGGATAGATTTTAGTCTCTTGCATGTTTTGGTGCCACTGTTCCCGTGGAGCTTGGACATGCCTGGTTCTTGTGCATTATGATGATTATTACGTTGCCCGCTGGTGCCACGGTGGTGAAGGGTCTGTCTCGACTTCATCACATCCTCTGGTTTTGTTTGTTGGCTCCCTCCTCCCTCCCCCCAGAGTCAAAGCTCTTGGCCATCCAGACTCATCCTTTAGTCGACACTCATCATGGAATAGTTTACTCTGGACACTCTTAGATTTTGTGGAGTTAATCGTAATATGTGTCTGTGCAAATATGAACAAACATGTTCCTGAGCTCTAGGAGCATAAGAGCGAGCCCAGTTGTTGCTCATGGACAATCTCACTGGTTTCCCTCTTCATTCTCCCGGGTTTAAAAACAGCTTTATTGGGTTTTGGTGTAATTTTCAGCCCGTAGGCTCTGCTGTGGATGTGGGCTGGGGAGACTGAATGTAAACACAAGTTAACTTCTGAGACAAAGCATGCTCTGACAGGAGTTCATCTACTAATGCACACGTTCTCATTTGGATCGTACGCCGAGGTGGATCCATACCAAAATACCGCTGACGAGCACTGTAAAAACTGCAATCAGAAGTTCTTGAGCTTTGTACCTTCTCCCTCTTTCTGGTTGCAAATGTACCGGCCGGTGGCTGTGACCGCTGTGACCCGCTTTGGGGATCTCCGCTCTTATAGAGCGGGGTTGGAGACGGTGCTGGGGCCGGGACAACGCGCAGCCGCTGGAGGGGCTTCCCTGCACGTTCGCCGCTGGACTGGGCTCCACAGACCAGTGAATGGATTCTTAGTATTTGCATTGTTGTGGTGGGCAGCGAATGCTTCAGCCGCCAGCAGGCTGCACGACCCTCCTGAACTCTGCTGAGGATTTTCTGCAAGGATAACTTAAATTTAATTAAAAAAAAAAAAAAGGCATGTGCTGCTTACAGCGGTGGAGAAGATCTCGTGGTCCTGCAGGAGAGGAGGCTCTGGCTGACCTGCAGTTCACCTCCTTCCCAAACTTTTCTGGGGTTTGAAACAAAGCTGCACATCTTACATTTTCCTCAAATAAATTTAGGCAAGGACAAGATAAGAAAAGTAATTTTTCTCTCCCATTTAGCTGAGTTTCTTTTAAATTTGTGGGTTTCTCACAACTGGCTTCCTTGTGACTGCAATGTTGTTGAAATTGGCACTTAGTAATTTAAAAAAGCAACAAAGCTTAGATTTCTAAGAGCAATTTTTTGAGTACTTTTCTAATTCATTTAGGATGTTACTTGGAGAAGCAAACAAGGTTTTACTGTGTCCCTGTCCATCCCCACCTCTGCAGAATTAAACACCCATTTTACTGACGGTTCCTGAAATCACACCTTTCTCTGTGCCCTGAAGTAAGAACACGTGAAAGCTGGGGACACCACACAGATTTCCGTGAGGACACTTCACGGCTCATTTCTCCTTACGGATCCGGGCTGTGGCAGCCATTCCCCTTGGGAAGTGCCGTGGTACGTGTGTGACTGCCACCGGACCTCCCCGGTTCCTCTCGCAGGGGAGGATCCCCAGCGGAGCGACCAGCGACCTTTGCTCTCAGGTTCTGATGGACTTCTGCCACCAAGGAATCACTTGTTCTTTTGGGGAAAAACAGAACTCAGCTTGTAAATTTTTGCTCAGGCAGAACTTTCTGGCATTTACGTTGGAGTAGAGTGTTTTCGGGTTTGTTTTCGTTTTGGTCATGACCGAACGAAGTTAATCTTTGTCAGGAGCAGGTTCTCTGTACGTCACTTCCGCTCATTGGTGATGCCTTATTTCCTTTCTATTTTTATGCCTAGCATTCATGTTTCTAAGAATAAGGGTCCGCTACGCACAGCACATTTGGAGGAGATGCTCTTTTCTGTCTTTGAGGTCTGAACTATGAATGGAAATGGAGGTTTAAAAAAAAAAAAAAAAGCCTTCAGGTGACCGTAACAGCAACTGTCTGTGTCAGACCGACCGTGCTTCTCTCTGGCACCCGCCACTCTGGGACAATCCGCCGTCAAGGGGAATACGCTAAGCAGGGCGACCTGTTCTTGGAGCAGCTCAACTGGAATCTTGGTGTGCACTGTGATTGACACTTACACGTACAGCAATACGGCAGCCTGGAGACCACCCTTCCTCTTCCTCGTGCTCTGGGTCTGGCCAGCCAACAGAAAACTCGCACACGGGAGAGTAACGAAACCAGGAAACTTCCAGCTCGTCCGCTCCGCTCTGAACACGCGATGCAGAGAGACCATCTGCCGTGAGCGTGTTAGGACCAGTCGCTGCGGGAGAGGTGGGAAGGAGAAACTGGAACGGTCGGCACTGCTCCCCGCAAAACCAGCAGGCATCTGGTAGAGGAGACCAGAGGAGTGGCCAAGTACAGCCCGACCCGGTGGCTTGCTTGGGGAGGTGTCACTGTTATGTCGTATCTTCGTATGCAGAAGAAATACTCGCTCTTCCATGGAAATTCCCTTCGTGACTTTACTGTTTGGGTCAAATAGAAAGACAAGAAGTGTTTGGTAACTGGAATAACGGATGTCTGTCCGATCGTGCTTTGTATGAACAAAGGGTTCTTGTTCATCGGATGTTGGATTGGAATAATCCAAAGCAAAACTTTAAGATTAAAATACCATTTTAGGTGATCAGTCTTAATAGTTTCTGAAGCTCTAACCTTCTGCGTTTAATTTCCCGCGTTGGGAATCGAGCAGTGTGCTTTAACGACGCTAAATTTCTGCCTCTCGAAGGTAATCCAAAGGCTCGCAGTCCATCACCTGTAAATGTGTTCTTCGTGTCCAAGCAGCGGGACCTGACCAAACTCCCTCGCTTCATCTGTGCTGGATGTTCTGTCGCAACGAAAGGGATCGAATCAGGAGAGTGCACTGTGACAGCAGAAAAAACTTGTTGTATATGTCTGTATTTTGATACCTGTTCAAAAAGAGTCTTTGGGTTTCCTGTGATGAATACCTCATATGTTGGGTTTGGGGAGTTTCTGTTGATCTTTTTTATTATTATTATTAATTTTTTTTATTTTTTAAGGCAAGATTGTTCTTGCACAAAAGTAGGTTAAGATAACCAAGTTCTCATAGATTTATTTACCGAATCAAGATGCTTCAGTTTGGCAAGAAATTCCATCTGTTCCAGTTCCAAGTTCCACCTTGCACTTGGTCGGGGGCGAGCAGTTTGCCCGCGCGCTTGGAAGAGCTCCGGCAATATTAAGACTAAAGAGGTCGTTGCAGATGGAGTTTGCTGCCTTGTTTCTCTTTTCTGTGTGTCGAAACCTCAAATTCAGTTGAACATTGTACAGGTTTGGGGGGTTGTTCAGCATTTGAGAGATGTTCTTG
>NW_010393502.1:4101-4956 GCF_000710305.1 Buceros rhinoceros silvestris | reverse complement strand
TAGACCAGACTCTCCCTCGCCCAATGGAATGCGTGTGGAGGGAGCACGGAAAGGAGATTATACCCTCAGCAGGGCATAGTGTGCTGGAAAGGCGACAGCAATGGTGGAGAGATACCTGTGGAGGCAATTGTCTGGTCGAGTGGGGAAGAGTGGAGTTGCCTGGCCCCTGTCCAGCCCATCAGTGAGCACAGGCTCGAGGTCAGGCGCAGGAGCGGGCTCTGCCCCTTCCCCTCCGTGGTGGTGCGCCAGGCCGGGGGTCCCTGCGCTCTGCAGGGCCGTGCTGCAAAGTCTGAATACATTTACTCACTGACCTGTGAACCACAAGCGAGGAAAAGTGTTTTAAAAAGCCAAAACTGCAAGGAAAAGAGCAGCGTTTGGGCACTGGCATTGCTAACAAGCCGGTCCAGAACAGCAAATGAGTTCACCGAGCTGCGGGTTTATTTATTTTGAGATTTCTAGTGTTCACAAAAATAATGAGCCTTTTGGGGGGCTTCTCTGGCCTTGGCTAAAATCCCACCCATGCAGGTAGAGACAGAATGCTGTTTCTTTAGCGGACCGGTAGCACTCGAGGCCTTCCCAGGAGGGAGCAATGTCCTCCCGTGGTGGACGTTCCCTTCCAGCCTCCGGCTCGGGGAAATGCCGAGCGCTTCCTGGCGCTCCGGACTGAACTTTGGGGGTTGAGCTTACATATCATTTTTGAAGATAATCCTCTCTCTGGATCAGCTTCCTGCTTGTGTCTCTGTGTGTGAGAGAGACAACCTGGTACTTGAACAAAAAATAAAATACTTGACCCGCTGCTTCGTGCCCACCCGGGCTCCAACGGGGCCGGGCCGGCGGCTGCGTCACGCACAAGCG
>NW_010393502.1:1262-3961 GCF_000710305.1 Buceros rhinoceros silvestris | reverse complement strand
GTTCTATTGCTCGCCTCCGCCGACCACCCCGCCCCAAGGCAGACGGATTATTTTCCAGGTTCTAGGATTCCATTTGGGCGCATCTAGAGATGCCAACACAGTGATTCGAGGCCTGGAAAATGTAAGGTGGTTTGTTCTGTTTCATTTTGTTTTATCCCTGTTGTATTTTGTGCTTCTTCTAACGTAGTTTGGGACAAGAGTGGCGTTTTTCAACGATGGGCCAAAAAGAGGTGAAGGCGGAGAGGGCGGGAGCTCCCTGCTGTACTCATACTTGATAAGCCAAGCTTCTTACAGGGTAAATATCGAGCAGTTTGCTACAGATGTACCTTCCAGTTCCGAAGCAGGTGCCCCAGCCTTTCTCTCCAGGCAGAGTCCTGTCCTGTCGCTGGAATAAGCGGAGTCCCCGGGGCTGGACTCGGGAGCGTGCCAAACTGCTGAGCAATACTGGGGAGCAGCAGGTTCTTCAGACGACCAGCTCTATGTAGCCAGGGCAGTTACTGAAAACCCTCTCTGACGCGTTCTAAAGGCTCGCAGGGATGTCGTGGTTCTGCTGTAACGCAGGGAAGTTCGGTCACCAAGTCTAGAAATGATCATTTTCTCTGTTGGTCCAACACCTCGGTCCTGCAGTCGTGGGCTCAGGCGGTGCATCGGGTGGAGGGTTTCTGTGAGCAGCGATTGTTTACCGGTGGGATGGAATGTTCTTGCTAAACCAGTTTCCATTGTTTCATGTCTTCTACACCGATATATATATGGTGTATATATTAAACTGTGTAAAGTTGTACTTTGTATATATAACTCTGTACAATATGGAGGTACACCCTTCTCTCCCTTTTGGTACAGTGTTGTACAGCATCAGGAGTGTCCGTGTGGCCATGTGAAACGCGTACTGGGGCAACAAACTGTATCCTTGTCATTAGCAATAGTTTTGGAGAAATAAATGTTTTGGGTATGGTGGAAATCCTGACCTGCGGACACCGGTATGTGATGTACAGAGCGTGCGCACGGCTGCGTGGGCAAGCGCGTGTGCCCATGCCTGGATGAGGGAGAGGATGGGCGCCTTCCTCCCCGTCCAGCATCGGCTTTGGGGAAGTGGGGGGATCCTCAGGAATAGCAGCTGGCACTGGTAAGTAGGTGAGGAGGAACCTGCAGGACACAGAAACACGGGGCAGTTTGATGGTGGTAGGGGAGGGACGTCGCCCATAGCACGGCGATAAGGGGAGTCTGGAGAATAAGGGGCTCAGCTGGTGCTTTGAAGGGCACTGGCCGCAGGCAGAGCCCTGCGGTTCCCCACCCCGGCTTTCACACACCTACCGTAATAACGGGACTTGGCAGAGCACAAACTTCCCTTGCAGTGACCTGGTTTTGAAATGTTTAATCTTCATCATTTTCCTGGGGAGGGGGGGCCTCCAACTGGCGCTGGGAAAGAGGATTTAAGATTGAGATTATGGATTGGAGCATTATTATTGCTAGCTTTCCCCCATCTCAGCTTTTCGAGATGCCTTTTTCAGTGAGAAATTCTGTCATTTTGGGTTCCCTTTGTTTAGGTTTCAAGGAATTAATTATTTACAGCAAGGTTTGATGTTTAACTGAGCCATTTGTGCTATGCTGGAAGTCAGCTGGGGATAACCGACCCCACCGTCCCTGGAGTGACGGAGCATCCCACACTCCCCGGAACCAGGACGAGGAGGGGGCTCAGGCGGCTGCGCTCCCTATGCTGGTTGAGGCCCCTGTCCCCTCTAAAAGCAGCTAGGGGGGGTGAGCAGCTGGAAAGCCGGGGTGCTTTTGCTGTTGGTTTAGTCACTCGAACCACAGCAGCCACACGGTTCGGGGCAGGGTGGGACTTCTGCAGGGCAAGGCAGGGCTGCTCCTCTTGGGCAACCCCCCGTGTTCTGCAGGGTGCAGGTCTGCTTTGCAGCACGGTGGGACAGACCTGTGCCTAATACACAAAGTAATATTTTTTTTTTTTTGCCTGGGGGCTGCGGTTCGAGGCTGTCGCGGTGCTTTGCTTACCCACGTCTGCCGCCCCGGTGCCTGGTGCTGTGGGGGGGGGCAGCTGGCTGGGGTCAGCACACTGGGGCTGCGCAGGGCGGCAGGGTCCTGCCCGGCATCGCTGTGAAACTGGAACCGCAGCACAGACCCTGAAAGCGCACCACGGCTTGTGCAGCCAAGCACCCTCTTGGATGGCCCATGGGTGGCCCTGTCCTGGGGCTCTGCCTGGGCCTGGTGAGCCAGGAGCATCCTCCAGAACCGACAACCAGGGTGAATCCTGCCTCCCTCCCTCTGAGTGCAGCTTCTGTTACTCCGCTGATCTCTGGGGGATGCAGGTGGCCTCTGGCACCTTGGTTGTTGGGTTTTTTTTAAACCATGAAAGAGGAGTCGGGAAGGTAACAGGGTGCCAAATGGTCTTTGGTTTTCCATTAGCCGCTGCTGTCCAGCAGCGCAGAGAGCGCTGCGGGTAATCCCTTAAACCCTCCGGATCGCATCATTCCTCCCAAAGCATGGAGGGGTCTGACCCCCCCAAACCCCCTGTTGATCCAACAGATGAGGAAAGGTTGGGAGGATTCGGTCACTTGTGATGAGCGGTGAGGGGGAGAAGGTGACACTCAGGGTGGAGTGGTGGGACCTGGCTGTGACGAGAGGGGACAGGTGGCGAGGCCAGCCCTGGCTCCAGCTGGGATTTGCCTGCCGTTGGCGGAGGG
>NW_010393502.1:0-1185 GCF_000710305.1 Buceros rhinoceros silvestris | reverse complement strand
GGGTCCCTGCTGGCCTTTGCCTGCCGTAGGCGAAGGGTGTGCAGGAGGGTGTGTGAGCCCCAAGTTCAAGGTGCCCCCTGTGGGCTGAGCTCGCTGCTGGGCCTTTATTTTTTTAGGCTTTGCTGCCACCAGCTGGAACAATTATTTTTGTCACCAATTCTTTTTATTCCTTGGTCTCAAGGCTCTCCCATCCTGTGCGGGCGCTCAAGTCACCCACAGGGTTTATCCCCGTGTTTGAGGCCAAGTGTGATTTACCAGTTTCTGCCCATGGAGGTGACGGTCTGAGCAGGTCAGAGGGGGTTTGGGTGTCAGCCCAGAGATGGGAGGATAAAATCTGCTGCTGGGGCAGCGAGGGGAGGGAGATAAGCTCTAAAATGGGAGAGGATCACAAAAGCAGGGATAAGGAGGGCTGAAAGGAGCTGGGCTCTGTCACAGGGTGAAACCTGCTGGGTGGGTTCCTGGGTTGGGCTGGGATCTCCCACCGAGGCTGGACCTGGCTGGGAGAGCTGCCAGGGTAGCTGGGGTGTGCTGGAGCCCCGGGGCGCGAAGGGCTGGCACCATCCTGGGTCAAGACCTGCTGGTTTCCCTTTCAGGCACATCTGTGGACAACGGTGTGAAGAGACTTGCAGCACAACCTGCAAATAGGGTTTTTTAGGATGTTATAAAACACTGTAATTATTTCCTTCCTGTCTGCCTTTATCCCTCACCAGCCCAAATCTGCTCAGTGAAAGCCGAAACACCGTGCGCAGGTCACGAGTCTCCAAAAACCCGGGTCTGGTTTTTTGCCTTTAAAAACCATTGTTCTGGTTTCTTTTCACAGCAGAGCTGACCCGGGGGACGGGCCCTTTCCCGTCCCGCCGGCCCTGGTTGGGCTTCCCGGGTGAGCTCAGCCAGTGCCATGGGGATGGATCCATGGTCCCGTGTGGCAGGGGACAAGCACAGGCTCAGGGACACCGTTAGCACATGCACAGAAAATAAAGCTGGCGGTGACTTCAAGTCACCCTGTCCCTTTCTCTTGCTGTTAGCCGAGCTGCAGCAAAATGACTTTAACCAAAGCCGTCCGAAGTTTCGCTCGGCCGCACTCACATCACCGCCGCAGCTGCTGGCCGGGGTGAACTCTGCTCCCCGGCGCCAGCCCGGGACACCCCCCGGCCCAGCGGAGGGCAAGGGCCGGCCCGTGCCCCC
>NW_010393501.1:53623-58266 GCF_000710305.1 Buceros rhinoceros silvestris | reverse complement strand
TCGCCTTAGGTTGAATAGGCTCCCGTCAGTACGATATCGGATATAAATGCTGTCTCGTTCGTCAAGGTCTGCCGTGGCCCTTTGGAGCATCATGGTGAAGAAAATTGTGAATAAAGTTGGTGTGAGAACCCAACCTTGTTTCACACCATTAGCTGTTGGGAAGGGCTCAGAGAGTGCATCACCACATCTGACTTGTTCGCTCTGACCCTCATGTAACAGGATAATCATTTTGAGGAACTTGGGGGGACATCCTAATGGTTTCAAGATCTGCCACAGGCCTTTTCTGCTCACAGTGTCAAAGGCTTTGGTGAGGTCAACGAAAGTTACATAGAGACCCTTGTTCTGTTCCCTCAATGAAAGTTACGCAGAGACCCTTGTTCTGTTCCCTGCACTTCTTTTGCAGTTGTCTGAGAACAAATACCATGTCTGTGGTACTTCTGTTGGCTCTGAAACCACATTGACTTTCAGGTAGAAGTTCTTCTGCGATAGCGGGTACTAATCTGTTCAGCAGTGTTCTTGCGAGGATTTTTCCAGCAATGGAGAGCAGAGTTATGCCTCAGTAGTTTGAGCGGTCTGACTTTACTCCTTTTTTCTTGTACAGGGTGATGATGACAGCTCCAAGGTCTCAAGGCTAGCTTCACTGATACAGTCTAGTGCAAGAATGACTGGAGCACACCCAAGAAAGCAGGTGCCTGAGTGTATATTAGCTCATCTGCAGGCATGCTTGCACAGGCTGTGCACATATGGGCAGGACATGGAGCGTGCAATGCCCACAACCTGTTTCGAACTTTTTCTTTCGCTGTGCTAGAGGTGTAGACATGCTGCCTCGGCTTTTGTGCCAGAGGGTCAACAAAGGATAAAAGATCTTGGAGAGCACAGGCTGATGGGTTTCATTTACCCTGATCCTGGTTCTGGAAATACTGGGCTAGTTTCTTCAAGATGCCACATCTCCTCTATTCCATTCTGCCAAATCTAAGAGTTCAAATAACAAAAACGTCCAGTAACCTGAAGATTCCCTTGGAGCTACTGCACATGGTGGTGAGTGGACTAAAGTGGAGCTGTTTCTTGGGGGTGGGGTGTGGAATCATAAAGAGCTTCTTTGTGTTCTCTCAAATAGTGCCGAAGCCAGAGCTTATTAACTGCAGCTGGAAAGCTGATTCAGAATAGTAACATGTCCTTTAGTAAAATCATATGATATCTGTGTGAAATACACGTCTCATCCTTCTGTTTTAATATCTCCAGATTGTTGCGATTAGTTTGAAATACATCATCCCAAAGGCATTAATTTCCCTTGGTCTACTCAGACTCATATTTTTAATTGTTCTAAGTGCCTTTATTACATATCCCCATGACATTAAACCCCGCAGGCCGCCTGTTCAACTCCAGCAATTGCTTCTTGGACCTCCCAAACTGTCCAAATTTGCTGTTAGGTTTCACCTAGTTATACCTTTTGGGGACAAGACAAAGGTACACTAAGGAAATATAGCTTAGCAAAAACAAACAAACAAACAAAAAAACCCCCCAAAAATCTATACAATTAAAATTTAAATATGACAGCTCTATATTAAGCAACAGTTTTTTTGAATGCATTCTGACTCTGGTCTTGTCCATGGGTTTGATTTAAATTCACAGGAAAGACTAAGTCTCTCCCTCTTGCCCTCTGGCAACAAGTAGACTCCTTTTGGCTGAAGAATTTCCCTTTGTTACACAGTCTCTGTCACTTTTTGGTCTCCTACTATTTTAACTGCTATTATCTCAGCGTAGTTATTTAAGCCCTCACCCTTGGTGTGGTTTTGCAGAGTATGTCCAAAGCCAGACACATGCTGTTGGCTTAAGAGCCATTGCTTCCTTCAGCAGTCCAGATGAGGGATACTTGAATGTCATTTCTGGACATCCCTGCCACTGTCTAACTCTTCCTTCCAAATGGTATGGGATGGTTTAATTTCCCAAAATGTCTGGTTTGGGTTTTGTGGTGTTGTGGGTTTTTTGGTTTGGTTGGTTGATTGGGTTTTTGGTGGTGGTTGTTGTTGTTTTGTTTTTCTGAAAAGATACCAATAGCATTCATGGAGACTCATGAAATTCATAGTAATGGTACAAACACATTTCCACTAACTACTGCAGTCTGCAAATAAAAATCTTATGGTAGTTGCTGGATGTTCATTTGATTTCCTCGTTTCTGTGCTGGGGATGTAGAACAGCCTTGCTTTTGCCATCTAAAGTTATGGTGACAGAAATGAGCCTGCTTCTGCAGACTTCCACCCTAGAAGCAACTCATCCTTGTTGCCTTGTTCACCTTCGCACATCTCTATTCATTCATGATGCGCCCACATCTTCCCCTGCTATGGCAGGCTGCAGTTTTCCGGAAGGTACTGAGAGAACTACCTTGAATTTCCTGGGCACAAACCTTTGGGATCATAACTGCAACTCTGGTAGTATGCAACTGGGTGTTGCCTGCATTCCCTCTGGTATGGTGTTTGGGTTGTTAGCAGAATGATTTACGCTTGCTTGAATTATTAGCCCCTTGGCTTCTTTGCTGCCACCAATTTGAGTTTAAAACATTGTCAGGCTTTAAGAAAAGGGCTGTTTGTTTGGATGGGATCCATTAGTGAGACAACAGTTCAGTTATGTTGACTTTGCTGTGAAGACAGGCCTAAGGACGTAGATTTTTCCTACTTCCCTTAACATCTTTTTATAGAGATACTGTCTGTCCTCTAAAGGAGGAAAGCTAGAGAGATGGTGTTAAAAAGCACTCATGCTAGAAATGAAAATTGGAGAAGAGTGATCTTAAATCATAAATGCAAGGGTCTGTGTGGTAGACTCCGTGGTGTACAGGAGATGGTAAAGATACACTGGCAATCTGTCTGTGAAAATTCAGTTTCCATTTCAGATTTCATTAAATTGTAAATTTTTGTGTTGTGTTAGCTGGATTCTGCAGAAGATTTCTACATTGCCTGATAGGATAATGGATTGCTTTGAAACCACAACTTTCTTTTGAAACACAAGCCTGACTTTACTGTTTTTTCTATATCTATCAAGAGCTTAAGACATTGATTTGTCTGCTCAGGCTTATTACCAGAAGTGAAAGATAGCCTTAATTCTCTATGGCTCCATCTAAACAACAGCAGCCTGACCTAATAACATGTTTCCTCCTTTGTCTACACGCTAACTCTAGAATTACATTGTTTTTCTGTGCTTAGCCCCAGGATGTAATATTGCCTCCCTTCCCATGTGTTTGCTTGAGCAAAACACAACTTGACAAATCTCTTCCTTGTTTAGACATTCTCAGAACTGAAGTTTAACTATATTTTCCAAGAGAAAGATTTCTTGTGCCTTCCTTTCTACTGTCTTTCTACCTGTCCATTCCTTGTCCTGATGTTTAAAAGCAACTTATGCATTTTAATATTTTCCAAGTTGTGCAGAGCTGACAAAAAGGGAAGGAATAGGCAGCCATGGCAAACATCAGAGCTGCTGAAGTTATGGGAAGGCAAACTGGGATGTAAAGCCCAGTCTCACCACCCTAGGGAACCTGGAGAGCCACGTTGGGGAGAGGGCTGTGGTATTTGCTTCTAGTGGAATCTGGTGATGTGCCTGTTCAGGGCGGGTTGAGGTCTCTAGGAAGCAGTGGAAAGTGTTCATTTGTCTAATGTTCCCATGAGATGGAGCAGTGCTATTTCTGTTTTACAGATTACAAACTTGAAGACAAATGGAGGTCTGCACAAAGGCCAGCTGTAGTCTCTGATCACCAGAAAACTGGGCTCCTTTATCTGGCGGAGCCTCTCTGTTTTCACAAGCTGTAGGAAAAACAAAGATTTGCGTAACTATAGCCAACCTTTTGCGAATTTCCCCCACTTCCACCCTCCCCCAAAGAATGACTTTTTCTAAGTCTTGCAGAAATGATAATAGTACCTAGAAAACGAAAATATTACCTTGAAGCAAGGATTGTCTCCCACTACTTGTAATTGCCAGGCTAGCATGCTGGCCACTTGACCATCTTTCCTGACTATTGTTCAGCTGCGTGTAACCATTAAATAAAGTTTTCCTGTGGATATTTATGTAGAGTGCCTATGGTACTTCAGCAGAAGGAACAGGCCATTAAGTCTCTCTCAAATCACTCTGTTACCACTGACTCCAGACTTCTTTAGATGGTAGCTGATAAAGTTCAAAACATTAATTTCCACCAATAAACAGGAACTGGAAGCCTAGGGAGTTAATAGGGCTTTTTCATCTCAGCCTAACTCTCTGATCTAATTTCAGATAGCAGGAAATATGCCAACTTTAGCCGCTAATTAGAGTTACTCTTTGGAGATTATTCGTAGCAGACCTCCAAGCTTCTTAGAACAAAAATGCACTGACAGTCCTGCCAGCATAAATATGTTAGATGTTTGCAGAGTAGAGGCCATTTGAATTATGCAATGAATTGTTATAAAGATCTTTCAAATATATCACACTTCACAAGCAGTAATTTTATCTGGAAACCATTTTTCTGTATTTCCCCAGAAAAAGTAAGTGTGGCAATGTTGCCAGCTTTGTCTCTTTTCTTGCAGGTGCCAAAAGTTTTTAAACAATAAAGGATGGTGGTATTAGTAATTCTGTTTTATTTTTCATTTGTTCTTTGATCCTTTTTTCAAGAGTGCTCTTGGTAC